>NC_041004.1:26500037-26800037 GCF_004193775.1 Glycine soja
AATCTATTGTGTTGTTTGATATCTCAAAAGAGAAATTAGCTAATCGAAACCAGTGGTTGATATATATATATATATATATATATATATATATATATATATATATATATATATATATATATATATATATATATATATATATATATATATATATATATATACATACATACATACAAGTTTGTACGTACGTACCTGGAATTGCTATAATGAAAGACCTTCCAGAGCAACGCAAATTACCAGTACCAAATGATAACCTGGCAAAATGTCAACAAAATTTAATGATTTATCTCACAAATTGCCAAGTGGTTAGTTATTTACCAAGTACATTACATGTAGCAGCTTCTATTTCTATTCTTTGGTAATTTACTCTCCTTGCCAATTTTCCTACTATACTACATGTCGACACTTCACCATAACATTTTGAAAAAAATGTGCTCTAATATAATTTAAATCAGTTCCTGATTTGGGATCATGGATTGTTGGTGCTACTGCAGGGAATGGTTATGATGATTTCTATCATGGACTTGGGTGCTGTCATGTTCTGGGTTATTAGAAATTAAACTCAAAAAGATTAACCACTAGTCCACTAGATACACAAAAAGACCATTCTTGCACCTTTACAGCCTGCTCCATTAATATTAGAACATTTATCTATTTTAGCCACATGAACATCACTATTAATAGAAATAGTATAAGCAAGGGAAAGAATGTAGCCTACTATTATCAATCCTAACATCATAACTTAGTAGAAGTTGACCAAATCAATTATCCGAACATCATAAACTGCAACCAAATCAGTTATCAATCCAAACATGATAAACTGGGACCGCAAATCAGTTAAACAATTAGGTCTGTAGATAACAGTTACCTCTCCTGTATTGGCAATGTAGATAACAGCTACTGCAAGCAAAGGATTTTCACCTGAATAGGAGTAAGGCAAAGCATATGCATTACAATTTTACCAAGAATGAACAAAGAAGACAACAATGACTTGGAAATAAAAATTGAACATGTCATACCATAGGAACTTAAATTGAACAATGACAAAGCTTATGTAAATAGTTCCTAGTTGGGACAAATTAATATTAAGTGTGTTTTCAGCAGTGTATAAAGTGTGCTTAAATTGATAATTTCATTTAGTCAAAACTATAGTGTTGCTAGTTTTTTGTCTGGAATTATAGTTCACAAAACTTACATGTAGTTTTAGTATTTTTTTTTAAATTCAGAACTGGAGTTTTATTAATCTTTAATAATAATAAAGGGCTGGAGGGTTAATTGGGTTTGGAGATGGACAAAATTAGTAGAGTACCGGTGAAGCTGTTAATGCGGAGTACTAAAGCATAACAGAGTCAACCTATCAATGCTTTGTACCATAACAGAAAAAAAAAAGTAAAGGATATTTCATCATATGAGTGTTGCTTGTAGAGGGTTAACCCTCCTGAGCCTCAGGTTAGAAGCTGTGAGTTGAGTTGGTTGATGAGTTCAGTGGTTTTGAGAAGCCTAATGAGAATGGAGAATATCTTTTCTCTTCTTAGGATTTGGACTATGTCAATGGAGGGTGCTTTTGGGATGGTGGGTGTGGAGGCACCACTTGGTGTCACGGGGACTAAGGGTACTGTGTTGAATCCTGGGGCAGGAGCAGTGGCTGGTGGAGAGAGTGGTGTGAATGCTGGTTATTGTGGTTGTTGTTGTGGTGGGGATGGGGGTGATGAAACTGGGGCTTGAATTGGTGTGAGTTGGACCAAAGTGGTGTGGAAGAAGGTAATAAGTGTTATAACTAGTAAAATTGAGGCTCAGAAGAGAGATTGTTGTTTGATCTTCATTTTAGGGATCAAGATGAGAGCTTAAGTGAGGAAGGTGTAGGGCACTTTGAGGCTGCTGCTACTTTCTAGTGTTGTGTTGTGTTATTGTGAGGAAAGAGAAGTAAAAGGTTGAGCTTTTATTTTGAGACTGGTAGAGTGATTTGCGTATAGGTGTAGGGTTTAGTTAGAAAGGAAAGGTAAGTTGCATCTTTCTTATAGCTAGTAGGAAATATGTTTTACCTATCATGGACATGGAAAGGTGGTGCATCTTGTTTGATTAGTTGTGTCAGACAAAAGAGATTTGGCAGTGATAAAGGAGTAGGAAGCCAAGGTGGAAGTCTACTCAAGGCATACATTTTTTGTTTAAGCTTAAAAAGAAGTGACTCTAAGATATGCTTTTTTTTTAGAACCTTTTTCTTCAAAAGCTACTGTTTTTAGCTTTGGAGAAACACACTAAAACAACTATATTTGCGGTCTTTGTTATTTTGTTCATAAATATAAAACATTTTAATTGAAAGATAGAAAAGGCACAAACAAAGTGCCCCCAATTCTGAAATTTGATTCACTTTTAGTACTACAAAGTAAAAACAATGAATGCAGTTTTATCTCCCACTGAAATATTTGGGACTAATTATGCAACATTGTAAAGCCCATACATAGCTCCTACAAAAGTAGTTTAATATTAGTAAAACAACGAAATTAAAGTAGATGATTTCAAAATTAACGTGTAGAACAGAAAAAAAAAAAGACAATACACTTTATGAAGAGGAGATGTACAGCTCAAAACATGAATGCTAAGAGGAGATGTACAGCCCAAAACATGCATCAGACAATTGAGCAATGAATAAACTTAGACAACAAACAAATACATTATGCTTTGTTAGTTAACATGTGTTTCTAGTTTCTTCGTGCCAATATTCAACTTAAATTAGGTACTACTTCTAAAACATTTTCCAGCCCAACTAGTAAAGAATGACAAGCATTATTCATATCAAGCATTATGCTGGTATTTGGGCTTTTAGGTAGTAACTACATATTTTCCAGATATTCTTTCATCCAAAGACACAGATAACAAACATGGGAGTATCACACAATCATATATAAATATTTAGATATGAATTCGAACACAATTGCTTTGGTGTAGGTACAATTTGATAGAATTTACCATTTTTCATTTGTTCGTATTACTTCACAAAAAGAGATAGTGATACAGAGGGTTTTATGTCACAAGTTGCAATAGCAAGGTTATCGATATGGAAGCAGAAATAAGGAAAGGGCCGTAAAAGAAGAAAATTTGCATAACAATAACACATTATAAGACATGTTCAACACACAGTTCAAGGCACAATATCTTATGAGTAGATGTTAAAGACTAACTAAAGTTTAAATTTCTCTACTATTATGGCAGTTTATATCCAGATTCTAAAAGAGGCTAAACCAATTTATATCTCTACTTCTAGAAATGTTGTTCGCTCTTGATATTCAGCTTTGAAGTTTGAATATGTAAACATGAAGATAGACACATATTATTAGTAGCAATGATAATAGCAATATTAGTAAGGTTGCAAATGTTAGTAGTGAAAACAATATTATTAGTAGAGGAAAGGATGGACATGAACTTATGGGTCATGTGGCTTTGTTCGTGGGGCACCAACTAGCAGTAGCTATCAACAATAATAATGCTCGCTCCTAATCGGCCAAATTAGAGCATCAACACACATTGAAAATGTAGATTGAAGGTAGCTCAAGATGGGATTTAACACACAACAATACGAGTGTAAAAAAAAATAATTCAAACTATCTTCACTTATGAATCAATCAACAACAAACCCATCAAACCAAATCAGAATATGTCAAGCTTCAATTCCAATGACCACAACAAAGTTAGGGTTTATACATAAAAATGATATCCATGCAACCAACCAGATAGGCATAATCATATTTTCGCAGAAGACAAAAGTATACCGTCAATGCTACGAAGAAGAAGAAACACTGAGTACCGTCAATGCTAGGAAGAAGAAACTATCCACTTTGGAAGACGACACCGGTGAAGGTTTCGCGGGCGCAACCAACCTTGGAGATGTCAGGGACGGTGGCGAGGTGTCAAGTGTGCTGCAGAGGGAAGGTGGTGAGGTTTCGCGATGAAGAAGACAAAAGAACAGAGCGCGAGGAAAATAGGGCTGGCGTTCTTATATTTTTAAAATGTAGCTTCCACATCAGTTTTCAATAGAAAACCGATGTTAACCAAGCGATGTATGCGTTAACATCGGTTTTATGAATAAAATCGATATTAACTAACTTACTTTAATATCGATTTTCTACAAAATCGATGTTAACGGACTCACGTTAACATCGATTTTAGAAAATTCAATGTTAACATAAGTTTGTTAACATTGGTTTTATAGAAAATCGATGTTAACTAATTGAAATTATTTACAATTATGCCATTGCATTTTTGTTAACATCGATTTTGTAGTAGTGTTACCAAAACCTTCATCTTTAAAAAATAACAAACTACCGTTCTTTTATTTTATCTCTAAATTATATTTCAATGACCTTTTCAAAAATATCGATGATTAACAATAACTCTATATAAAAATTTATATTATTTTTTATAATTCTAAAATACAATTTATATATTCATGATATAAATTTATTACAAATTTTATTTATATAAAGTAAATATTTATTATTTGTAAACTAAAATACTAGTTGATACAATTTAAGTAATTAAGCATGTTAAAAATTTATAATATGATTACCCCTAACTACATGAGAAAAATATTTGCAATTAAATCAATAAAATCTAAATAGTTACGTAGAAGAAATATAAATATGATTAAAATATTAATAAAATTAAATACCATATCAGTAAACGATTCTATTGGAGCAGGCGCAGGAGGAGAGTTAGATGCGACAGCAACATCAATATTAAGCCTGGACCGGACCTCTTCAATCTGCACATGCCAAGCACTAGAACTCAGCAATCAATATTTTTTCATGTAGTTACAAAACAGGAAGACACCAAAATATCAGTATAGCATCAAAACGTAATAAAGATAAAAAAAGATAAAACAAACAAACAAACTTGCTAGCTGATGAACTTCTAAAAACAGGACAATAAATAACAACTCTATTAAATGTTTCCTGGAAGAGTACAAACTGAAACGTTTGAATCAAGACACGTGAATAAGGTAGAGATTATTGGCGCCAAGTAAAAAAGAAAATGACAAGCAAGGGAAAAAAATCATCTGCACTCAGTGCATTGAAGAAAAATCTATAACAGTCATCAATCAAGCACAAAGTTGAATCCAACTTCAACACAATTTAATAAAATTGGAAACTTTTTTACGGCCCCTTCTTTGGCCAAAAGCCACCTCTATAGCCTACAACCGAAGAGGTTCACTCCACCACAATACACCACTGTCCTGAAATTTTAGATCCAAACAAAACATTCAACTTAACTGGAGTTAACAAGAGGGAAAAAAACTCTGATTGACATGCGATAATAAATTAAAACAAAACATAAGATGATAAAATATTAAATTCTATAGTTCAGGTAATTTATAAGAATAAAGTATTTTAATTGAACTGATAAACAAAGTATAACAAAACATAAGAGAATAAAGTATTTTAAGCCAAATTATAAGAAATTAAAATGTAATTTATCTTTCTTTAATTGAACTGATAAACAAATTGGAATGATCGGCTTCGTTTACACCAACATATGAAAATCCAATGTTGGTAGCCATTATTAAGTTTCAGACACAAGTCATGACAGAACTGTATGTACTAAAATCCAAGATGTAAATCCCATAGTGGCATAATTCTTAGTTGGCACCCACGTGGTCTGATACTTATACGCGTGTGCAGAATGTGTAGGCTTCATTTCATTCAAAATATTTTCAATGAATACAACTAAGAATATGACCAAAAGATTGGATGCCAGAAAAAGACAATGATACTCTATCTAAATTATGAACAATATTATTATCTTAGCTTCCTTATAAAAATGACCAATGATAGGACCTCTCTACACTAAATCAAAATGATCTTATATTTTTTTCCTTTAGAACATACTATACCAATTAAAAACGTATCAAAGCTAAAGAAAACAAGATCCTTACCGAACCATATGGCCAATGAAAACCATGACTTTGTTGTCCAAGATGATTTCCAGGTATCAATAATAGAAACGAAATTGATCAATATCTACAAGTCAATGGGCAATTGCGATTCAGGCTTATTGGCAGTGGACACTCCTGCAACAGCAAGCTCCATGGGCCCTAAACACATCAATAAGTTTATATACAAAAATCACTAAACATCTCTAAGAATGAGAAAACTAAAAATACATAGCCAGAATAAGCATACCTTCTTGACATAATGCCCGAAGGTACAAAGAAAGTGGATCTCCATGGTTCCGTTCATTATGTAGAACTTTTATACCCCCTTCAAAGTTTTAAAGGCCACGTAAATGCCTAATAGCTTCCCTGCAAATTTCTGTTTATTATAACTGCTACTATTTTCAAAAATAAAAAAAACTAAATTATACACCAACAAATTCAAACAATTTTACATTCAACATGTTAGTCAGGTTTGTACAAGAAAAATAATATGTGTCATACGCATGGGTCTTCACATTTGGCTGTATATGTTTGTGATCCTCCAATGGAAGGTTTCACGGCTATTTAAAAATCTAACCTGTCATAAGATTCAACTCTAGTATAAGCTTGAATAACCCAATTGTATGTCTCTGTATCAGGCTTCATGTAATCTATTATGTAACAAATTAAAGATAATTTACCTTACATAGAATTAATAATGAAGATAGAGGCTTTAACAATTTAGAAAAGAGCATCACACACAGAAAAAAAAATGAAAAAAAGAAAAATACCATGATAATTTAAAAATAATTGTGAACCCATAAGAACGAGATTCATATTGAATTGCTAGCTTTGGGGAAATTAAGCAGTAGCTCGATTGTAGAAAGGGAAAGCCCTTTTTTTAAGGAAAGGCCATTATAAGGAAAAGTCTCTCCTTTTAATATGTTTAAATAAAGATTTCCTGCCCTCCTAATTCTTTGTAATAATCTTTTCTTTGTCTTAATTTCTTCTTTTGTATAATAATAATAATGGTCTTTAATAAATAAATAAAAAAGTGACAATCTAATCAACAAAGCAAAGACCAAGTATTTCCAAACAAAAATAGTGTAAAGCTACCAAAGTTAGTAGAGTTATAATATAGCATCAGCATGGTATTCAATAAATGATTCATAAAAGAAATGTCATAAAATTAGCTATACTCACTCTGGAAGACAAGCAATAAGGAGTGAATTGAGCTTTTCCCAAATCCAGAAATAGGGCCAGATAGCACAGCCTCTTCCAACTCACACCAATCCTGAGTTATAATCACAATGTAATTTCCATGGCTTTAGTACTTAAGATTGTCAAGCGTTGGATCATAATAATTAATAAAATCAAGATACATGTAAAACAAAAGCAGTAGAACCATAACATCTAGATATTTACCTTGTGTGCAGGAAGGTCGAGATCCTTGTTCTCTTTAATGATTTTCCAGATTTCTTGAGCACTAAAAGAAAAGCCTGAAGCAGGAACTACTCCACGCCGATCCCCTGCAAGCCCACCTGGAGCAATAGAATGATAGAATTGTTGCTTCAAGTTGGGAACCTACATCTAAGATTAATTAGAATCAACAATATATGCAAATTAGAGTCCTTATTTACTTACAAATGGCTAACTTTTTTTTACACTATGAAAGCTAAACTAATACACACACTAAGCAACATTAGCCACCCATGCTGATAATTGATCATTCAATACGAACAACATGCAAACCAAAAGGAAGCTAGTACTAATCCATGCCTACTCCTTAACAAAAAAATGGGATACCTATTTGATAACATCATATAAAAGTGACATCACTGCATTACCTTCTGAATATTTATTCTCAAAACAAGCTCTAAATTTTCAAGTAGTGTCTACGAAAGGAAAAGGTTAACCACATAGTAAATAAAGATATATAACCAATAAAAAATGAAATACAGGAAAATATTTAGAATTATCAAAACAAGCAGCAACATTTTGTTGTCACACCTTTGTCTTATCACGTATGACAAACAACATTGTTGTTTTGCATGGACTAAACAATCTCATCAGGACCTGAAAGCAAATACAAGCATGCAATTAGATAAATAACAACTTTTTAGAAAGATCAATTGCGCAAAGAAAGAAGATTTGACTTAAAAAAAAAGCATTAAAACAAAGAAGTACAACAGTTACACTAACTTTAAATTTTTTAGCATAAGTCTATATTAAAAATAATTAAAAGGAAGGAAGCATAAAAGAACTCACATGTTTATTAGCACTATATCAGAAAATAGCCAAAGCAAATAAAGCACTCTGCTTTCCAAATGTAGTATCATCCTGGGGGGAAAACGATTTCAGTATAATGGAGAAACAACCAAAGGAAGAAGTATCATTTCTCATTTCTCTTAGTTCTAATATTTCCTAATGGAACACTAGTTACATGTTTGAATAGCCAAAAGTTCTGTATCATTGACTATTATTAATCCACTATAGTGCAAATGCAAAACCAAAGATTGCAAAGATATGTATTCTTGTCAACTTACCAAAATACATAAATGTAATGAATCTAAGAGATAGTTGAATCATCTCATTTAACATTGCTAACAAGAATTTAAAGTATTATTTCACAAGGAAAAAATAAATAATTAAACATTACCCGCAAAAATCATGAGCAAATAAGAATATTGCAAATTATCATAAGATGAAGACGCCCCAAACCTAGGTGGCACCCCACTACCGTTGGAGTCCTTGACGAAAATGACGGTGTTGCCAATGACAAGCTTCTTGTGGTTGAAGAACTTGCTCCAGCCGGTGGTGAAGAGGTGGCGACATGGCGTGCCGCGGTAGATGTGGTGGAAGCGCCACTCAACGCCGTGGATGTCGGCGACAGAGAGGAGCTGGATAGGTGGATCGGCATAAAAGTCGAGTGGAGGGAAGCACAAGTCGGCGCAAAAGCACGGCACGGAGAAGCCACCGCTGTTGTTGGCGTCGGAGGGAGTGAGGATCTTCACAAACGAAACGACGCCGTTGTTCTCGCGGTCTTTATCATCATTGTCATTTCGAACCTCCTTGGTGTTGTTTTGGAAAGGTTGTTGTTGTGATTGTTAGAGGGGAGTGAGGAGGAACTTGGCAGGGGACAAAGGGGAGAGAGCGGATAAGAGGGTTGTGGTAATGCGAGGGAGAGGCATGCTCCATGTGACCCTAGGCCTAGGGGAAGTAGTAAACCCTATTCACACATTAATTTTGGGAATGAGAACGAAGACGAGTTTTAAGTAAAACCCGTCGTAATTTTCATTCCATAAAATTACAAGATTGCCAACAACATACATTCTAAGACGGTTTTTAATAATCACCTTAGAATGTTAGTCATAAAAAGATTTTTTTATTTCATTAATTACAAAATTGTCACCGTGGTACTTTCTAAGACAGTTCACAGAGAATCGCCTTAGAAACAGTGTCGTAAAAAATTACATTTATAGTAGTGTGTGACATCAACATGGTGTCATTGAGTGCTACAACACTAAATGATTACATAATCAAATGCCACGTCATAAAAAATCTACACCATCAGGTTCCATGTCAACAAAGTGTCTAATTATCAAGTTTGAAATTACTATAATTAATTTTTAATTATTAACATCATGAAACTCCTTTTTTAAGTTTATTTCTATATTATTTTTAACCAAACATTAATCTATTTTAGAAATCATTAATTTTAACTTTTTAATGTAAATTAATTAAAGTTTTAAATATGACTGAATTAAATAAATTGTTTAACATTAATACTTTTAAACTTTAATTATACAAATAAATAAAATATACATCAATTTGCTAAGTGTGATAACTTGCAAACGATATAGGATAAGTTGGGCCAATAATTTACCAGCCCAAAATATACTTGCTTGTTACTTTAAGTTTGTTAAGTCATAAGTGAGTTTGATATTTTGATATCTTGCTAAAAGTGAGCCAATATAAATTTGCCGGGAAATAGCTAGTTTTTTTCTCTCGGTTTTTTCTGTCTGCATGCTTGCGAATTTACGCCAACGAAAAATCAAATACACTGTAATATTTAACCCTATGCTTTGATAAGAGTATAAAATATAACTAATAAGCTGGAGGTGGTGAGAAAAGAAAAAAAAAATGTTTAATGTTAGTAAACTTTTAGTGGTGAAAGGTCTTTTAAATAGTTTATTTTTATTTTTAATTTTTGTCAATGTAGAATTTAGCCTCTCATTATGTATGAATTGAGTTATACTTTATAGATTGCAAGGGAAGTGTTGGATGCAGCTGCTCCGATTATTCAGTCTAGTGTGACGACTGATGAGATTGACAGAGTTGTTCATGCGGCAACTATTACTGCAGGTGCTAATTTTAATGTGTTTTTTTTTTTAAAACACTTATATAAGTCTTACCAGCTTTTTATTTATTCAGTTTTAGTGAGTTTATTAATCAATGAAGCTCATATACTTCAAATTAGTGGTTATTTTCTGCTGTTGCTGGTTTTTTTTCCTTTAAGGTTATTTTTATAGTATTTACCATTAATAGTAAAATTCTATTAGATTCTTGTTTGAAACTCAAGCTATTTTAATGGTTGTTTATGATGACATTGTTGATATGATTTTTTCTATGTAGATTGTTGGCTTTGTTTAAAGAAGCTACTCCATCGGTTACTTTCGAGAATGTTGTAAAAGAGCACAAATTTGCTGCTACTCATACTCACTCGTTGAAAAGTGTTGTGGAGAAGACCATTACATTGGGGAAATTGGAAGGTACATATCACTATCTTTATTTATTACTCTGTGGTGTTTATTTCAGAGTTTGTTTGGAGCTTAGGTATTCTGTCTTGTGTATTCAGGCTGTTCGAACAACTCTAAGGATGCTAGAGGACGGGCACAATATTCGGGATGCAGAAGCTGTTTGTGTCCCTGATGTTCTAAACCAGATATTTAAGTAGAAGGTACTCTACTATTTTTTCTATTTTTTTAGGAATTTTGGTTCTAAGTGTCTAAATATTGATTCCTCTCTAGTATTTTTACTGTATGATATTCTTTCATCGTTGATGGAATAACTATTCCTCTTATTATCCCTAACTAAAAAAGTTTAGTCAGAGGAAATCCTGGATGTTACACTAGAGAATAGTTTTTTTTTACAAAAATTAATTTAAGATTTTAAAAATAATAATTTTTATTTTAATTTCACTTTTTAGTATTTTCGTTAAGTGATGTACGTAGGAAGTGCTATTATAAAATGAAAAACATTTTAGTTAAATAAAAATATATTTGAAAAATTCAAAATAAATAATTTTTAATATTTAAACATACATTAAAACAACTGATATTTTAAATGTTTGTAATTTTAAAAAGTCAAAAATATATTTTAAATGTTTGAATTTTGCTCTTTCCACACTGATGAGAGTCATACGTGGTGGCTACGCTGAGTATTAATTAATGAAAAAAGGTCAATTATGTTTTAATTAATGGAGTGCCATATAGGATTTGTAGTAATTAAATAGTAATAATTAATATACTAATTTAACAAGTTTAGTTATGTTCTTTGTTGGGCGAAAATGAGAGAATGACAATCTAGTTAGCTTTCTCTACAGTTTACACTTTTTCAGTGTGGAAAAAAATATTATTAAAAGCAATTTTTTTTCTATTTTGGAGACTAGCTAGATCCGAAAGCAAATATATGTTGTTTGATAATCAAACTAATTCCGGTGTTCAAAAGTATGATCATGAATTGAGTTAACTGTTATCTAACTTATTTTTCTCCAAGTGCGTGGAAAGGTAACTAGATTGCCATTCTCTCATTTTTGCCCGACATAGAAGAGAACTAAACTTAATAAATTAGTTTAATTATTTAATGTCATTAATGGAAAGGTTTTGTTGATTTGGTGACTAGATTGAAAATCAAATATCTGTTGTATAGGAACCAATCTTTCAATGATCAAAATGTGTGTGATCTTGAAGTTAATTTTTAGATAAGTTCTAGCTAGCAATGCTGCGCAAGCCACGGTGACATTAAATGAACATAAGTAGCCAAGTAGTACTCTTTAATAATATCAAAATCTCATTTTTTTTAGGCCGAGAGTTGAAAAGAACAACTAAAGAGAAAGCAAGGAAAAAACAATTGAGAGAAACTAGTTCCCATGGCATCAGCAAAATCTCAATTGCTCTAGAGAATAATATTTTTTTAAAAATATAGTTTAAGATTTTAAAAATATTAATTTTCAATTTAATTTCACGTTGTAGTATTTTCGTTAAGTGAGGAGTATATTAGCAGCTTCCACACACACACACATTCTTTATTGTGTCTTTTTGCATCTTCATGTGTTGCTGTGTTGGAAAGATACAAAAACTAGCTTTATTATCCTCCTTTTTCATTGAAGAGTATTATAGATCTAGTAGTTAGGACAGACTTGGATGTGTGTTATAGATTTCTAGGTGAGTCTGATGTCACAGAATAATGCTAAACAGATTAATGATTATTTTGATGGGTTTAAATTTGATTATATTCATGTAGTAAGATATATTTTAAGTTATTTTTCATTTGCTTTGAATTTTATGCTTTAATACAAATTATGATTCAAGATTCAAAAATTATCTTGACCATTCACGATTTGAATTTTGATTTAATAACCTTGAAGCAACAGGTTATTTTCAATATGCATGCTATTTTTTAAAGAAACCCTAAAAATAACCGATGTTGTAGATAACCGATATTGTATCGTACAAATAACCGATATAATAGACTTTCATTGTAATAGTGTTTCGTGTTACTTCATAAGAGAAGATATCTTTCTCTTTTAAAGAAACCCCGAAAACCTTAGCAGACTCTCACTCTCCTCCATTCTCTCCCAAAAAAAATAAAAAATTAATGCTCTTTTTTTTTCTTTTTTCCTTTTTAATGACATCAACTAATCATGTTCAAAATTGTAGAAAACCCTAAAATCATAGTACTAAAATGATGGAAAATTTGCAGCAAACCCAAATCAATTATAAAAATCAAATCCTTCTTAAAAATATATATTATAGCATTTAAAATTTATTTAAAATATTATCATATAAATTGCAAATAAATTTCAATTTTCAAAATTTAATTATTATTTTTCATGAAATATAATTTAAAAAATAAATAATTTTAAGAATAATTATAATATAATACTTTACTTAAAAAAGAATAAAAAATTACGAATTTAACCTACATTTATGCGTTAAGATGATATTTAAAAAAATGCATTTACCTACTTCCTCTTATATACAGAGAGAACTTACCCAGTGCTTAAGAAGTTCAACATATTCTTCAACAACATAAAATAATTTAAAAATAAAAGATACATGAAAAATATCGTAACATGATATGATTACAATAATTAAAAATAAAATAAAATAAATCATCATATAAAAAATACCTATAGATCCAAAAGACACATAAATTAAATTTTGTGTGATTTTATCCTTAAGAGGATGCTTCAAAATGGACCAGATAAAAAATCAGAATGACAAAAGGTTACATGATTGGATTTTCTATTTATAGTGATAATTAGAAGGTATGTAAAAAACATCATATGTATTAATTGTTTACTCATTAAAAAGAAAATTTTCATTTTTTATAATTTAAAATGATGTTTTTTAACTCCACTTAATTACCTGGCATTTTTTAAAGAATTATCTTTTAATTCCTAATTCCTAATAAAAAAAATGTTTTCTACACATTAGTTTTGGTTTGATTACTTTTTTTTTCAATCAATTAAAGTATATTGATTTTGTTTTCACATCATTATTGCAAAATTTTTCTCCAAAACTATGGCATATCAATTGATTTTCTTTGACTTTCCCGTTTACTTTGTGAGAGAAGATATGATCTTCCTCATTTGAAAAAACCCCTGAAAACCCTAATAGAGCTCTTACTCTCCTCCATTCTCCCCCCAAAAAAATTAATGCTCTTTATTTTTTCTTTTTAAATGACATCCACTAATCAAGTTCAAAATTGTAGAAAACCCTAGAATCATAGTACTAAAATGATGGAAAATTTGCAACAAACCTAAAACAATCATACAAATCAAATCCTTTGTAAAATATTATATTTAAAATTATATATTACATCATTTAAATTTATTTAAAATATTATCATATAAATTGAAAATAAATTTAAACTTATTAAATTTTAATTATTATTTTTCGTGAAATATATTTTAAAATAACTAATTTAAAAAATAAATAAATTTAAGAATAAATATAATATAATACTTTACTAAAAACAAGAATAAAAAAACTTGCAAATTTAGCCTACATTTATGCTTTAAAATGATATTTGAAAAAAATGTCTCTAACTACTTCCTCTTATACATAAAGAGAGTACTTACTTGGTGCTTAAGAAGTTCAACGTATTCCTTCAAAAATAAAAAATAATTTAAAAATAAAAAATACATGAAAATTATCATAATATGATATGGTTACAATAATTAAAAAAATTCATTATATAAAAATACCTATATATAGATACAAGAGACACATATAAGTAAAATTTTATGTGATTTTATCCTTAATAGGATGATCCTATACTTGTCATTACCACAACTGAATCAAAATCGACTAGATGATAAACAATAGAATGATGATGGGTTACATGATTTGATTCTCTACTTATAGTGATAATAAGAAGGTATGTAGAAAAAAATCATATGTATTAATTGTCTACTCATTAAAAAATGTTTAATTTTAAAATTATGTAGCTTATTTTGCCTATTTCACCAAGTCAGGTTCATGAATGTCGTGATCCTTAAAGTGAGTAACACACTTCTTTATCACTATACTCACCTGTCGATTTAGATATTTGATGTAAAATATAATATTAATATAAGTTTTATTTGAAAATAATTCAAAATTCAAACTTTATTTTTTTAATTTATTACATTTTTATGATCTTATATATTATCTTTTCAAATATAATATATAAAATTAAATTATATTTTCGCATAAATTAGATTATACTTATATAAGTTTTATTTTTATTTTATATATTATAGTTTTATAATATTATATATTTTCTATCCCACTATTCAAAACTTATTTTATACACTAAAGATATAATATAAATTTTATCTTTCATGTATATTTTTTATATAAATTATAATTTCATAAAATGATAGTATTTTATTAGTTTTTAATATATATATATATATATATATATATATGTTATTTAATGATAATATTTTTTACCTATATTAAGATATTTTTTTTATTTACATTTAACTTTATTTAATCAGGTATGTAATTTTTTTAAAGAATTAAATTATTTAGTAAAGATAAGTAATTAAATAAAATGATTGTATTTTCAATTTTTTTAAAATATTTATGTATGTGATTTATTGAAAATATTATTTTTATCTATATTAAAATAAATAACATGAATATCGTAATGTAGATTAAAAATATTATCACTAAATCGCAAATATTATTTTAAAAGATAAATATAATATATAAAATAAAACTTATATAAATATACATATTCTAATTTATGTGAAATATAGAATTTAATCTTATATATTATGTTTTAAAAGATAATATAAAAGATTATAAAAATATAATAAATTTAAAAAAATGGAACTTTGAACTATTTTTGGAGAAAACATATATTAATATTATATTTTACACTAAATATTTAAATGAACAGTTGGATATAGTTGCAAAAGAGTGTGCTTATCATTCCAAGGACCATGAGTCAAAAAACATAAAACTTTAATTTTTTTTAATTTGAAATGACGTTTTTTTAACTTCATTTAATTGCCTAGACATTTTTAAAAAATTGTCATTAATTCTTAATAATTTTTTTCTACTCATTAATTTTGGTTTAATTAGTTTTGTTTTTCAATCAATTAAAGTCAATTGATTTTTTTTATATCATTATTCCAAACTTTTTTTTCCAAAACTATCCCTCCCTTCTCCTTTTATATATATATAGATAAAGATATTAAATTATATTATTAACTGAATTCAAAAATTCAATAAGTTGTTAAATTTAATTACATTATTAACTATAATATATTTATTAAATTTCAAAAAATGAAGCATGTTCCGTTGGTTGGCACCCCTGCACTGGATGCATGTTTTTTTTTTTTTTAATATATAAATAGGAAGATGCATATATCTCAAAACGAAGATGAGGAACACAAGGGGATAGTTTATATCGTGCTTGAGAGTTGATGATAAATTATACACCCCTCTCTCTATTTTTAATTACAAGATTCTATCAATTCATTTGTGCACCATAAAAAAAATAGTTAATTTAGTTTATTTGATTAAATTTGTCAATTATTTTAAAATTATCTTTTTTTTTTCTCTCTTTATCCATTTAATTATTTTTATTAATGCATGCATAGAAAATAATTAAATAAAAATATGTAAAAGAAAATAATTAATGCGTCTAAAAATTAGAAACTGATTTTATAAAAAGAGACAAACAAATTTTCGAAAATGATTTTATAATTAGGAACAGAGGAAATATTATATTATATTATATATTTTTAGAATTGATCATGGTAAACTCAAAAAACTATAATATAATATATAATTTAATATACTTAAAATAAAATTTATTATATATTTTTAGAATTGACCATTGAATAACTCCATCTAATAATTGACCATCTTATCACTACTATATTCATTATTTTTGTGCCTATAAATTGATGCTTATTTTTCTTAAAACATCACACCAATTTTGAAAGAGTTAAGGCAAAGAATAAGATGAAAACTATTGGAGTTGTGATTGTGATCATCACTATGTTGGGTTTCACACAAGCTGATCATTATAATCCTTCATATGTGCAAGTTGAGCCAAACAGTGAGTCTAACGGAATTAGTTGTAAAACCATATGTAAATTAGAATGTGCACCTTTAGTAATAATTGCTCAGCTGTATCTAAAATGTGTTAAAGATTGTAGTGCAAAATGTCTTACAAAGTCCATTGTTGCGGCCAACGATTGCATGACTAGTTGTGGCTTAGTCAAGTCCATTAACGTCAACAATGGTATTTATTCTCTTATAACATTAGCCACTTTTTAAGGTTTTGAAATTATTCTTTATAATTTATTTAATTATAGTTTTACATGTTTTTGATAGTTGATTTTATTTTTCAGATGTTCGTGATCGCACGACTTATGTGGTGAATTCTTGTATGCAAGAGTGTCTAAACAAGAAATAATTTGTTGAAAGAATCTTCAAAAGGTTCTTACATGAAATGATATGCATGCATAAATGTAATAGGTAAATTTTAATCAATAAGTAACACCTATTAATGATTCTCGCAAATACCTTTTCCAATTATTTTTTTATTATTTATGTTTCATATTGTTGCAATTGGGATCGATCCATCAATTCATAAGACCTCACAAGCGTTAAGTTGGAACAACAGTTCATGAACTTGATAATATATGTAGATTCATATTATAAGTCATACTCTCTTTGTTCCATTTTATATGACATTTTAGCAACAAAAAAAAGTTCTAAATTAGTTGTTTTACAAAAAAATGAAGCATTAAATATTTTTTCCATGGAATAAAATTAGTGAGAGTAGTAATTACTTGACAGTAAATGAGAAAAATCTAATTAATTAAAAAGATAGAGGACATATCAGGAAGTTAAATAATATTTTTTAAGAAACTCAAGATATTAATTGCATTCTTTTAATATTCTGCAAAAACCTTAAATGTTATGTAAAATGAAACGGAGGGAGTATTTAATAAGCATATATTTCATTTAGTAAATGTAATAAATATATTATATTTAATAAATATTAAATATAAATATTTATTGTATTTATAAATCCAATTAACATAGTATTTAATTATTATGTTAAATATATATAATAATTACTGTTTTAGACCCTGGATTTAGGGGGTGCTTTTATTAGTCCCTGAAATTTTAATTTTTTTTTTGGTTGCTAACATAATAAACTAACACTTTATGTCGATTTTTAGCACTTTGTGATAATTTTTTAACACTTTGTGATAGTTTTAAAATGTAAATTCAAAATGAACCAGTATTATAATTTAATTTGGAAAACCAATCAATTTTCTTGCCTGAATGGTTTCAACAACTTTTAAAACAAGTATAAAAATTGATCTTTGATATCAAAACTAGTTTTAAACAAGACTTGATTATTGTTTTAGTCTCTAAATTTGAGGTGTGTGTTTTTTTAGTCCCTAAAGTTTAAAACTGTTTTTTCTCTCCTAAATTTTGACAAATTATTATTTTTAGTCTTTAACATAATAAATTGATAATTTGTGGAAGTTTTTAGGCGTCATAAATTATTTTCTTTAACAGCTTGAAATTTGCATTTTAAATCTGCCATAAAATACTAAAAAACCACCACAAAGTACAAAACCACCATAAAAGTGTCAATTTATTATGTTAGAGACTTATAAAAACTAATTGTCAAAACTGAGGGACAAAAAAATATTTTAAAATTTTAGGGACTAAAAAACACTATCTCCAAATTCATAGACTAAAACAATAATTAAAAAAATTACTATAATTAATTCAATATTATATAAAAATTAAATATACTTATATTATTATGTATAATAAGTTTATTAAATTTAAACAAATGCAATAGATGCTTATTAGGTATACGACATTTAATATGAATCTACATATATAGTCAATTTGGTTCGTAGTAGCTTATATGTTACTTTACCTAACTTATAAGCTATTTTGACTAAATTAAGCTTCACTTTCGAGTGCATGAATCGATTGACAAGGGATTGTTTCAATTTAACAAATGGGCTCTAGTGGTCCTACATGTATTGTTCATAGTAGGCAATCTTCACTTCTTGTTAGGTATGTTTAATTCCAAATTATGCCACCTATTCTAAATATTTTATTTAAGGACTAATTATTTTTTTAAAAAATTATTTGAAAATAATGGATTTGAAGGTCATTATTTGGATAAATAATTAATTAATTTATATTATTTGGGTAAAAAAGTCATTGTATTGCATATAGTATGTGTGTGTAAAGAGAGATTCATATGAAAAGTCATATACTTAATAAGAACATATTACATTTACAAAATTTAATATTATATTATTTATTATATTTATTTATAAATTCGGTAAATAATACTATTTAACATTTATCAAAATACTACAATAATATCATTAAATACACATATGTGTGTGTATGTGTGCAAGTGCTTGTGTGCGAGTCAACCACAAAATAATAGATTAATTTGTTAAAAATTACTAAAAATGTGACAAAAGTTTTCATGTTTATTTTTCTATAATATAATATCTCATTTGTGCAACTTTTTTTTAATCAAAATCAAAGAGCCTATTAAGTTTTATATTTTTATTTTTTTGCACTAATCATAAAAATATTATATTATTGTTATGCTTTTCGTAATCCCTGGATGTCATCACATGAATCACTAAGACTTTAACACAGAAAAAATCACTTTTAGTCCTTTTAAAACTCTTAAATCAATTTAAATAATGAAAATACTTATAATTTATTTTATGAATGCCAACATGTCATATAAAGATCGCTAAAAAAGGTCTTTAAGTCACAAAACATAAAAAGCACTTGTGCCCAAGACACTACATCATCAAACATCATAAACAAATTTCCAACCACAACACAAAGGATCCCATTAAGGGAATAAATACAACATAGGCCAAGGAAAAATATCTAAACCCTAAGTTGGTTCCTACCAAGACAAAACACAAATAAAGACTAAGGGTCGAATCTCGCCCCTAACTAAGTCCTCCACTAAGTCCACATCAACCATGAGTGACATGTTTCTCATAAGTTTCATCAAAATCTACTCCCTATCAAAGATACAATCATCACAGTTCAAAATAAAATGGAAAGGGTAAGATCATTTTAAAAGAAATATCATATATATGAAACAATATAAGATTGTTTTGTTAAAATAGATATAGAAATCTTTCACTTTTATGGCAACCATATACTAATAGAACTCATCATTCTCAAGTCACAATTATCAATGCATATGTCTACCTATCATTTTATGCCATGTTGAATCTTTACTCCCGAAAGATTTCACCTTAATTGATTAACTCAAGTACATCCCTTAACATAGTCATACCTTGATCATTTAGGGAGACTCTGAAATACAATAAATCACACTAGAAAGGGGATTGAATAGTGTGTTAGATAAACTTCTAAATTTTTTCACAATGGAAGTGATTTTCTAAACTGTTATAAGTTTACAATGACTACCATCCCGTGACAAGTCTTATGTTTTCACAAAAAGCAATGGATTATTGCCTAACAATTCATAAACAGTGTTTTAAAGTAAAACTTGTGTGCAAAGATGTGGCAACATCGTGCTTTAAAAATACTCTGACAAGCTTAAAGGAGAGTAGTATAAACACTTAATTTTATACTGGTTCACTCAGCCTAAGCTATGTTCAGGTCTCTTTTACTAACCCATAAAGGGTTCCATTAATCAATGTTGATTACAACAAGTATTTTGCCTTACCACTCCTGGCTTATAAATATTCTCTAGGCCACTACTACCATAATTCCTAGACTCCCCCTAAATTTAAGAACATCAGTGTAGGATCTTGAGCATTCAAAATCTTACCGTTGTCAATCTTTGATCCTTTGATTCCAACTGGTGACAAATGACATTGGAATATGCACATGGAGATTGATATTGAATCAGTTCTTTCTAATTATGTCCTTAGTATCTTAGTTCAAACATTAAACATATATAAAAGGAAAGGTAATATCACTTATTAGATTTGTTCCTTTCAATAAGGCCTTTATAACATAGCTCAAATGGATTATACTTAATTAAGTCAAATATTGTGATAGGTGTTTGAATCGAGTGGACAATTTATTATTATTAAAAATAATCATGTTACCATGCATATAAAGCGAACGACTATAACGAATAGTATAGATCTTACCATAATTTTCTTCCACTAATAAATCATATTTACTTACATTTAAACCATTGGTCATATAAAATTTATATCTTTGTTTTCATCAAAACTCAATAGATGAGTGGATTGTGCAGTGATGGATTGTCTGGTTCTAACAATCTCCCCCTTTTTTATGATGACAAACTATATAAATTTTGATAGGGAGAAAAACACAAATACAATTATTAACAATCATAATTCAATGTGCTTATGTATGAGTAAAGATCAAAGTGATATAGGTATGGAAGAGTGATATATGGAAGATTGTTCATAACTCCCCCTAAGTCCAACAATCTTTTGCATGTTTATATATGTGTGTCAGATATGTAGTGTACAAATATATAATATATAAAGCAGAAAATAATGAACGATTGTGTATGGAAAAAATACCTCATTTTATTAAGTGATACTAAAGAGTACATCAAAATTCTTTCATAGAACTTCTCCCCTTTTTGTCATTAGCAAAAAGATGCTAGGTTTGAAGGAGAAACAAATGATGAAGGACATCATTGTTGTCCTTGAGTGGTTGATGAAGGTGGTTGAGATGCCGATGGATGATTTGGTGATGGAGGACATAGGGTATCTGAGTTTGTAGGTGGTGGTTAAGGGGGTTTAGAGTTGACTGTTTGTGGTGTAGGGGTAAGGCTTAGTTTTTGAGGATGGACAGGGGGTGGAAAACTAATTGGTGGAGGTAAAGGTTGGATAGTGGAGGTGGACTCGTATATGCAACATCAATGACACTGAATAGAGATTGTTGAGCTAGTTGAAGATTTTGGATGATTTTGGCACTATGAAACATGAATTGTTGATTGATGGCCTTTGGCATAAATCTTGAAAAAATGCTCATTTTCAAGCCTTTGATGCTTAACAAACGAGTTCATAGCTTGAGGAATCATCTCCCAGACTTCATTTTTCGACAAAGAGGATGAAGGAGCATAGTTGATTGGTGTTGGTCCTGAGTTGGTGGAGAAAGAGATTACTGCATGAGGCATATCTTCCATTTTGGAAGTAGCTTCATGTGAGTTTTTTTTTTTTTTTTATTTTTTTTATTTTGACCTCATAAGCTTGAGTGGGTTCCTGGTTAGGTTCTTTAGTATCCATATTAGGAATGGATGCATCCACTTCCTATTTTGTTTCCATAGCTTTAGGTTGCTCAAGATCAACAATGATTGGTTGAGTCCTGGAAATGGTCACTTCAACTTTCTTTTTGGCCAAGGTTTTTCTTCTCTCATTAGCTTCAATCCTTTACTTCCATGTCTATTCATATTGAGCCTTGTTCAGTTTTTTCTTTTCACATAGATGTTTGACCCGAGCTTCGAACTTCTCTTGGGACATCTTTATAACATCAAAGACGTTGTGGTTGAAGATGATGGGCAATTTCTTTAGACTTTGAGTGAAGTCATCATCAGAGTTCTTAACAAAGCATACATTGGTATCATCGAAATGATAAACCCTGGTTGGACGCAACACTTGTATAGAATCTTTTTCATTAGAAAATGGGACATTATTAGAGTTGGAAGGAGAAACTTTTTGAGTGTCACCCCACACTATCTGGTTTCAGGAGGTCTTCACATCATCAAGATTTAGCTTTCTTATCAGCTTCTAACCTTTGAATGGGGTCTTATAGTCTCTTGGATAATAGACCAATTGAACCTGTTATTTTCTACTAGGAATTTCCATGTTGAAGTAAAGCTTGAAGTTCTTTTGTTTGCCTTCATGGCATATGGGTAGCCCAGGGCAAGTCCGATCTGGTACCATTTTCATATCAGTTGACCTTTTGATGTGTAGACCAGGAGGGTAGGTTGTTGCTTGATCAACTACATACGTCTATTTGAGGATCCCCTTATCATATCTAGATCCTTTTAAGAAGGTCTAATATCAATAGGGTTAGAGGGAAAGAACCTTGTGCGAGGGCCCCAAATACCGACATCCTTAGACCTGAGAACTTGAGGAAGGAAAGATTGTTAATACTGGACAATCCATTGACCATTAGGCATTCTACCCTACCTTTGATTTTGATGATTACAAGTGTATTAATCATTGATGGACTAATGAGCTATTCTTAAGTGAACAAGACTTACTACATAACAAGCAAACTTGGTTTTAATTCATATCCTACAACTCTAGTAAGTACGTGTCCAACTATAAGTGGAAAAGTGATTTATTAATAAGTTATATTCAACGTCCAACGCTTTATTAATACACCTACGTCCACTTATTGTGAAAACTAGTGTTCAAACATTGAGTTGCTTTTATTTGTGTCCAATGGAATCACTTATACACTACATTTTATACCATTCATAAGTGGCATACAACGAGTAAGAATAGTCAATGTTAGCTACAAAGGAAGTGCATGAACATTGCTTTTTCAATTTTGTTTTTGCCTCTCTTTATTTGAATTGCTGAACATAATAGAGGATAATAGAAGGAATTAGCAAGAATATTCCTCAAGGGTCACTATCATCACGGAAGAGGAGCACATTCAATTGTATGTATTATTATTCTTCTCTCATAAACCAGAGTGTGCCATGGTGCACAAATTTTAGCTGTGAGACAACAGTCATTTCAAGACTCAGTGTTGATCCCATATTGAATCCTTCACTGAATGACATACTCAGTGTTGACCCCATATCGAATCATTTCAAGATTCAAGATTTCAACAACAAAGCATATTTAGAAAATGAGCAAAGAAAGTTTTAGGAGAAACTTTGTCAAAATCATTGAATGACATACTTTGCACTTAAATAGTTCATCCTTTGCTTAGCAAAGTTTATTTGTATTGGAGATTAAGTATTTGTATACTCTTTGATCCTTAGCAAGGAATTTCTTACATACTCTCACCTCATTTTTAGATGGAGTATGTAAGCAACCTACACCAAACATTAATAGACAAAAAAGCCACATTTTACTTTATTGTAATTAGTGCATTTTAGGGAAATTGTAGTAATTTTAAATTTAATTTAATTAAACAAATTAAATTATGCCTTTTGTATGGTCCCACCATGCTTCTTTGCTTTCCTTATCCTTCTTCATCATATCTTTCCCCTATCTAGTTGCAACAACATTACAACAACCCCTTCTTCATCTTGCTTCTCCTACACTACAACCGCAAGTTGCTATTGACACCCTCTAGCCTAGTTTTGAAATGTATTTAGGAGGCAAGAGGTGCAGGGGAGAAAGAAATGGTTTTTTGTTCTTTTTTTTTAAATCATAAATTATTGTTACATCTTTAATAAAGAAGAAATAATTGGTTTTTGTTGTCAAAAAGTTTTGGTGTTGATTGTTAGCTAGCATACTCTAATTGAAAAGAGGTGAGAGTATATATGTAACAAATCCCCCCCCCCCCACACACACCATCGAACACCTAAATTAACTGAGAAGGGGTTGTTCTAACTTAACTATTGGTCTCTTGGTTTGAGACTTAGGTATGCAGTTGCATTCAATCCTTGGAAGGATCCTTTCCCATTCTAGTATGATTGGCTCCCTTAAAAAGATACATACAAGATCACTAGAGTCCATTAATTAATTTGGGACAACTCCTTGTTGATTAATTCACTAGCTCAATAATACACACACACACACACACACATATAAAAAAAATCATATTTAATAAGGACATATTACATTTATTAAATTTACGGAGTATATTATAAATAGTAATAAAATTAAATCTAATTATTTATTATATTTACAAATTCAATTAATTATAGTATTTATTGTTTATACAAATACTTCATTTGTTTATAGTATTTAATTATTCAATATATTTTATAGTTAATAATACAATCAACTGGAATTATAGGTTATTTGTATTTAGTATAAAAAGGCTAGAATGTACATTGTTTTAGTTGGTTACTAGCATTAGCATACTTCCTTATTACATACTCTATTGCAAGTATGGTTGTTCAATGCAATGGAAACATGTATATTCTTTCCCATTTGTTTTATTTTCGATTCTAATCTTCTTCTGTTTCCACTTTCTATAACCCATTCTCTTTTAGACAACACCTTCTTCTACCTATAACTTTTTCTTTATTGCTTTCAATTTTTATAGTTTATATTCTTATGATACTATGATTGTATCTATGTATTCATAAATTAATGTTGGTAATTCAAGTTTTATTTTATGTTTGATCACAAAAGTTATTTATGTTTTTGAAAATTATGCATCACAACCCAAATACTTATTTTATACCTAATGTGAAACTTATTATTGTCATAAACTTCTAAAATCATATATTTCTTTAAGCTGAAAATTTAACAAATATTGCTAGTTTCAAAACAAAGTACTCCTACACTATTTTGGTTTAGTAAATTTAGTCCTAAAGTCAAACTCTTATTTGATGATTTAACGTTTCTTGAACCTAATACGAAAATTCTCAATCAACAAATTGGCACACTCGGTGGGACTAATGTTGCCAAAAAAACATAAAAAAATCAACTAGTTTTACGGAAAGTGTAAGATTTTGTGAAGTGGACATGTAAAAATGTTTACTTCTAATGTTAATTTTTCTCAGAAAATTATACAACCTTTAGTCACATAGGCAACAACTACTCTACCGCTCGCCACACAATCAGTAGTTACACAAGCAATGTTTTCTGAAATCGTTGTAACCTAACCACACTACAGTAAAATAGTCAACAAGATAAAAGTAAATTTCAGTTTGTTGTCATCACCATAGACTTTTTTGGGAACTCTATGAATGCTTGGATGGGCCCCTTCTTCCTAAATCAATATGGAAATGCCTTTCCGGCATTTGGCCTACATTCAACAATCAGTTCCTTCTGTCCTTGTAGATCAACATGGGACTTTGAGAATATTTAATGTTGAACAATTAAACTTAATGGGAGTCAATAGAGATGGACATGTAATCGAATGATGATCAAATTGCAATAATTCCAACTAGAATTTTGAATCAGACATTGTCTATATTTCAACAACAAATGGACCATAGTAACTATGAAATGATTAATATGTTAACAAATCAACTTGCGACTATTTTTAATCCCATGAAGCAATAATGAATCTGACTAGACCACAAAATGAAAATAATAGTCATAACAATTTGGTTGGAAATTGAAACCAAATTGGAAATCCTTTGGTGGTTAATTGAAACCAAAATGCTGATAACTTATTACAGTTATTTCAAAATAATAGACAAAATGATCAAAACCAAAATCTTGGGAAAATTGAATTCCTTTATTTAATCAGAATAATAATTATGGTTTAGATCAAACCCTTCAACAAAACATTCAAAATCCTCAAAACTTATAAGATCCCCAAAAAATCAATAAGATGATCAAATAAGTGTTAAATCGACATGGTTTTGAAGTTGATTTCCACAACCTTGTTTTGTATCACCTTTTTCCTGATTGTGTTTTACAAACTAAGTTGCCTTGGGGATACAAAATCCCTAAGTTTTTGAATTTTTCTTGAGAATTAGAAGAATCCACTGTGAAACATGTTGCTCACTATCAAATTGAATGTGGAGATATAACAACTAATGAATATCTCATAATGAAATGTTTTTCAAGTTCTTTAACAAAAAATGCTTTTACTTGGTTTACAACTCTTTCACCTAATTCAATTTTAAATTGGGATCAACTTGAAAGAACTTTTCATGAACAATTCGTTAGAGGTGAGACTCGTGTGAGCCTAATAGATTTAATTAATATTTGAAGATTTCATACTAAATCGATCGATGATTATCTAAATCGACTTAGGAGAATGAAAGAAACATGTTACACATAAATTTTAAAACATGAATTAGTAAAAATGGTTGTAGCAGAACTTGTTTTTCCAATTCAAAAGAAGTTAGTAAATGAGTAGTTAAGAGACATGTCACAATTAGTAGATAAAGTGAGACAAATCAAATAATTAAAATTCAAGAAAGAGCATAGTAAGAAAATTGATAAGTTTGTCAAGAGGAATATAGTAGGTCAAATCAAAACAACATACTTTACAAATGAATAAGATACTAATCAATATGATAAAGGACTATCCAAGGAGGAAGAGTTTGCTTGGGTGGGTTCAACATGGTCCAATCACTAGAGCAAGGAGTAAGAGATTTCAAGAAGAGTTTGGTGAGAGACTAAATTTTCTTATGGATGAAAGAAAAGAAGAAGCGAAACACATTTATTTTAGCCAACTTATAGAATAAGATTTATTTTTATTTTTAATTATATTTTTGTCCTATTTTTGGACTTGTAATGGGTTGCTACCCTTTCTATTGTTATTTTTAAGTCTTTTAATTATTAGATTAGTTATTGAGCCTTGGGCCTAATTTAGGATTATTAGTAGGAGTTATAAATAGACCCCTTAAAACACTTGGTTGGCAGTTGTTTTATGAAATTTTTAGATTAGACACAGTTAAGATAATACCTCTCTTGGTTCTTGTGTGAAACCTTATGTTCTTATCAAAGAATTCTATTCTTTGTGGCGAATCATCCTCAACTTATCAATCTCACAAGAATGTGACGTTGTTCTTTTCATCTTCTTCTCTAATTCCACTTTTTCCTTTTTATTTTCTGCAATTTCAGAGAGTCTCCAATAGGTTCCCTAGTTTGTTGATGCTAAAAATTGGATCCACAAATCAGGGTTCCATTAATTGGTACCAAAGCTTTGGTTCTTGAAATCATGTGTTATCTATCCTTTGTGTCTTGTGTTTCATGTGTGTTTCCTACTTTATTTGTTCTGTCAATTTTTTTTGTTTAAATCTATATTATTATTTTATCTTCCTTTGTTTTATTTCATTGAGTCTATCTTTCTTTTCTAAACTATATCTAGTGTCAATATCTTTGTGGGGGTAGCAAGGAGGAATATGGCCGAGAGAAATTCCGAGGAGCATTGTGGGGTAGCAACAATGAGCTTAAGCTCCGAAGAGAGGAGAAAGATCGGTCACGGGTGCATGGCATGATCTTAAAAGAAGAGTTAGTTGCTTGCGCGAGGTCCAAAAGGAGTTTGACTCAACACTTGGAAACCACGGAGCAAAGCATGCTAGCTATCATAGGACAATACAAGGAAGAATTGAACCAGTCCATGGCCCATGAACAAAAGCTAGTGGAGGATTTTGCACAAGTATATGCCGAAAAAGAAGCAAGGGGGAGGGTGATTGATGCTCTGCATCAAGAAGCGACTATGTGGATGGATAGGTTCGCCTTGACCTTAAATGGAAGTCAAGACCTCCCGCGTCTGTTATCCAAAGCAAAAGCCATGGCCAAAGTGTGTACTGCCCCCGAGGAGATCTATAGGCTAATCAATTACTGTCAGCACATGATAGATTTGATGGCCCATATAATTAGGAATCGTTAGGTTCTTTTGTAACACCTTTGTATAATCTTGGCTAGATGAAAGCTTTGTTCTTTTTATAAAAAGAGAAGTTCTGGACTCATTACGTTATCTAAAAATCTTGGGGTGGATCCAAGTGCTCCGATCATCCATTTGCATACTCATGTTTTGGTAGCATACTCACCGTTGTTTATTTCTTTAGGAATTTCATCATAACTAAGAAAACACCAACGCACCTCTATAACACTCGATCCAGAAAAATGGATAATGAAGAGGGCGTGCAGGAACAGATGAAGGCCGATCTATCGGCCTTAAAAGATCAAATGGCTTCCATCTCGGAGGTCATGTTAAAACTTCAGAAAACCATAGAGGATAAAGCCACCGCAACCGCCTCCAGTACAGTTAGGGAAGCGGAGCCGGTGCTGCAGCCCACCTTGAATCCGGGCCTAGACAGAAACACGGCCGTGTTCGGTCGAAGGTATAGTCCACAAGCTTATCCTTATGGCCTGCCTCCGGATTTCACCCCCCGTGCCACCCCGGAAGAGTTAAGCCAAGCCCCTACTTTTGAGGGGCAACTCCCACCTTATGAAGACTATCCCGGGCAAGACGATGAGGAAGGAGATACCCATTTTGGCCCCCTGCTCCACCTCAAAGATCCGTCCCCACATGAACTACCCCAACCGAACATGGTCCGTCATACCCCGGCCTCACCCACACTCGTAAAAGAATCTGTTCCCTTTGCGGAAGATAAGGGAAAGATTGAGGCGCTTGAAGAGAGGTTGAGAGCAGTCGAGGGCCTCGACAATTACCCATTCTCGGATTTAGCGGATTTATGTCTCGTGCCCAACATCGTCATCCCTCTCAAGTTCAAAGTACCGGACTTTGATAAGTACAAAGGTACGACATGTCCGAAGGGGCATCTTCGGATGTATTGCCGAAAGATGGGGGCGTATTCTGCGGACGAGAAGTTGTTGGTCCATTTCTTTCAAGACAGCTTGGCCGGAGCAGTTGTAGCATGGTATACCAATCTAGAAGCTTCCCAGATCCGATCATGGAAGGACTTGGCAACTGCCTTCATTAGGCAGTACCAGTACAATACGGACATGGCTCCCGATCGGAACCAGCTTTAGGGTATGACTAAACGAGAGCATGAGTCCATTAAGGAATATGCCCAGAGATGGAGAGATCTCGCAGTCCAAGTCGTACCGCCCATGAAGGAGAGAGAGATGATCACAATTATGGTAGATACGTTACCCACGTTCTACTATGAAAAGCTGATAGGCTACATGCTAGCTAACTTTGCGGATCTCGTCTTCGCCGGAGAAAGGATTGAATCCGGGCTACGAAAAGGCAAGTTCGAATATGCTGCCAATATGGCCCCCAACAACAACAGAAGAGCCCCAGTAGTGGGCGTGAGGAAAAAGGAAGGAGATGCCCACGCAGTCACCACCGCCCCAACATGGATGAAAGCACCCCAAAATATCCAAAGCTCATACCAGCCCAATCCCCCAAATTTTTTAACCCGAGCCGGGAACTCCCTTCCGACTCAAGTAAAAGGACTACCCGCAGCAGAAAGAGCGCTGGCCCAACGCACAGCTCCAGTCGCACCCCGGCCAGTTAATAATACAGCCCTCGGCGCGACTTATAAATATGCACAGCACCCAAAAGACAACTTCCCTCCTATTCCCATGGCATACTCCGAGCTATGGCCTTCATTATTGGAGAATCATTTGGTGGTGGCCATACCCGGAAAGGTTCTCCAGCCACCCTACCCCAAGTGGTATGACCCGGGTGCCAAGTGTGTGTACCATAGTGGAGTTCTCGGACACAATATTGACTCCTGCATCCCGTTCAAGTATAAGGTGCAACACCTGATTAGTGCTGGCTGGCTATCGTTTCAGGAGGAAGGCCCAAATGTTAAAACCAACCCGCTAGCTAGTCATGGAGGGACTAGCGTGAACGCCGTTAAAGAGGATGAGCCGCCACGGACGAAAAGGTTAGGAGAAGTAGCTACTTCTAGGCGCTTCATCTATCAATCACTGCAAGCGGCGTGCATGGTCTCCGGTGGTGGAGGCGAAAGAGATGAATGTTTGTTTCACCTCGGGGAGTCGCATGACATGGAAACCTGTCCCGCGTTAGAAGAATTGCTTCAGCGGCTCATGGATTGCGGGCAGCTTGAAGTGTCCATAGAAGGGGGGGGGGGGAAGAACCACAAGTTTGCATGCAGTCGGAAGAGAAGAGGGTTCCTCTAACCCCCAAGGCCCTAGTAATATATTTTACTAGGAAAGAGACCGGCTCCACACCCATATACCCCCGGGCGGCGCCCAAGCCGACGCCATTTGCATACCAAAGTAATAAGGCCATTCCATGGAAGTATACCCCTCCCGCGTCCAGCGAAAGAGTTGCAACCGAAGTTGACCCCCTATCGGCTAAGGTAACCAACATCACCGGCCTTAGTGGCGTAACCCGCAGTGGTCGGGTGTTCGCCTCCCCTCACCCGGCGGAATTGCCCTCTAAAGGGAAAGCGCCCATGGTCCAAGAGCCCACAGACATAGCCACCCCCTCGAAAGAAGTAGATCCTCTAGTGGGAAGAGGGGCCGAAAAGAAAGAAGGACTTCAAGGAAAAACAGTGACTTTGGAAGAGGCCCATGAGTTCCTCCGCCTCATCCAGCAAAGCAAGTTTAAGGTAGTCGAGCAACTGAATAAAACTCCGGCAAGGATCTCCTTGCTTGAACTACTCATAAACTCCGAGCCTCATCGTGCGCTGTTGATGAAGGTCCTTAACGATGCCCATGTAGCACATGATATCTCAGTGGAGGGCTTCGAAGGCATTGTTAATCATATAACCACCAACAACTACATCGCGTTTGTAGAAGAAGAGATTCCCGTTGAGGGGAGAGGACACAACAAGGCTCTACATGTGTCGGTGAGATGTATGGACCACGTTGTCGCAAAGGTACTTATCGACAATGGATCGAGTTTAAATGTAATGCCGAAGACCACTTTGGAAAAGCTTCCTTTTAGTGCGTCACGTTTAAAACCAAGTTCGATGGTGGTGCGAGCCTTTGATGGTACTCAGCGGGAAGTGATGGGGGAAATCGACATTCCCATTCAGATAGGCCCCCACACTTGCAATATGGTGTTTCAAGTAATGGATATAAATCTCGCCTATAGCTGCCTCTTGGGAAGACCATGGATTCATGCCCTGGGAGTGGTCCCTTCAACGCTTCACCAGAAATTGAAGTTTGCAGTGGGTGGACTTTTAGTGATAGTGTCGGGTGAAGAGGACATGTTGGTGAGCTGCCCCTCCTCCGTACCATACGTAGAAGCGGCAGAAGAATCATTGGAAACGGCTTTCCAATCCTTTGAGGTGGTGAGCTGCGCCTCTGTGGAACCAAGTCCGTCGCTACCTTCTCTCTCCAAAGCGGCCATAATGGTGGCACGTGTTATGCTCAGGAACGGATTTGAGCCCGGAATGGGTCTAGGCAAGGACTGCCTCAGGAATGCCGACGTGGTCGATATCAAGGGAAATCCATACAAATATGGATTAGGGTACGAACCCAGGATGCCGGGGAAGAGGAACGTGCCGTCAAGATTTCAGGCGGATAGGGTATGGCCCGGCCGAATTAGCCAGTGTTTCACCAGCGCTGGAATGGTGTCCGAGGAGGAGGTGGCCGCGATAGAAGAGGAGTTCCCTCAAGACCCACCAAGTTTTGTGCAACCATGCAACCCCGATTCCCAAGTGGGGAACTGGTGCATGATAAGCCAGTCAGAAGTCTATACCGCCGATTCAATGTAATTAGAGCCTATAGATTTCTGTTCTCTTTTGTTTTGTGAAACCTACCTTATTAAATAAACAAAGAGATCTTGCTTCATCTGTTCTTGCAGTACCACCTTTTCTCATATCATTTTGCATGTTTTTGTTTCTTTTCTCTTGTTTGGTATAGATGTGAGGGTCGATTCTTTGAGGAACCTAACAACGAGGGTTTGACAATCAATTTCGATCGAGATATAAGCCAAACGATAAATGAGGAAGAGGAAGAGGACGTCCTGTCACCAGAGTTGGAGAGGCTGGTCGCTCAGGAAGAACGTGAAATGAAGCCTCACCAAGAAGAAACCGAATTGGTAAACTTGGGGACCACTGAGGAAAAGAAGGAAGTAAAGGTAGGAACCAGTATGACCGCGCCTATCCGCCAAGGCTTGATAACCCTTCTTAAAGAGTATCAAGATGTCTTTGCGTGGTCATATCAAGATATGCCCGGTCTGGATTCCGACATTGTGCAGCATAAGTTGCCTTTGAATCCTGGGTCTTCTCCGGTTAAGCAAAAGTTACGAAGAATGAGACCCGAGATGTCTTTAAAAATTAAAGAAGAAGTAAGGAAGCAGTTTGATGCAGGTTTCTTAGTTGTGGCACGGTACCTGGAGTGGGTGGCCAACATTGTCCCAGTCCCGAAAAAGGACGGCAAGGTTTGAATGTGTGTAGACTACCGGGACTTGAATCGAGCCAGTCCTAAAGACAACTTTCCCCTGCCACACATTGACATATTGGTAGATAATACAGCCAAATTTGCCCTCTTCTCATTTATGGATGGTTTCTCGGGGTATAATCAAATAAAGATGGCACCCGAAGATGTAGAGAAGACCACTTTCGTCACCCTATGGGAAACGTTATGCTATAAGGTGATGGCCTTCGGACTGAAAAATGCTGGGGCAACCTATCAGCGTGCCATGGTGGCATTGTTCCATGACATGATGCATAAGGAAATAAAGGTCTACGTAGATGACATGATTGCCAAGTCTCGGTCTGAGGACGAACACCTTGTCAATCTGCGTAAGCTGTTTGGAAGGTTTCGGAAATACCAATTAAAACTAAACCCAACCAAATGCACCTTTGGGGTGAAGTCGGGGAAGCTGCTAGGATTTATCGTAAGTCAGGAAGGGATAGAGATAGATCCCGAGAAAGTGAAGGCCATCCTTGAAATGCCGGAACCCCGCACGGATAAGCAGGTTCGGGGGTTTTTGGGCAGGTTGAATTATATCGTGAGATTTATCTCGCAACTCACCCCTACCTGTGAGCCCATTTTTAAACTGTTACGTAAGAACCAAGCGGTCCTATGGAACAGTGACTGCCAAGAGGCCTTCGAGAAGATCAAACTGAGTCTCGCAAATCCTCTGGTGCTCATGCCACCTGTAACAGGAAGACCTCTTTTCCTGTACATGACCATTTTGGACGAGTCTATGGGGTGTGTGTTGGGTCAGCATGATGATTCTGGAAAAAAGGAGCAAGCCATCTACTATCTAAGCAAGAAGTTTACCGCATGTGAGATGAATTACTCAATGTTGGAAAGGACGTGTTGTGCTCTGGTATGGGCATCACATCGGCTTAGGAAGTACATGCTCAGCCATACCACGTGGCTTATTTCCAAAATGGATCCCGTGAAATACATCTTTGAAAAACTAGCCCTCACGGGACGAATCGCTAGGTGGCAGGTACTATTGTCTGAATTCGATATCGTTTACGTCACCCAAAAGGCGGTAAAGGGAAGTGCCTTAGCAGATTATTTGGCCTAGCAACCCCTCCAGGATTATAGGCCGATGCACCCCGAGTTCCCAGATGAAGATATCATGGCCCTGTTTGAAGAGAAGCGGACGCACGAGGACATAGACAAATGTATTGTTTGTTTCGATGGGGCATCTAATGCTTTGGGCCACGGAATAGGGGCAGTCCTTGTATCCCCGGATGATCAATGTATTCCTTTCACGGCTAGGCTAGGTTTTGATTGTACCAACAATATGGCCGAGTACGAAGCATGCGCCCTCGGGGTTCAGGCGGCCATTGATTTTGATGTAAAACTACTCAAGGTGTATGGAGACTCAGCTTTGGTGATACGCCAGTTGAAAGGAGAATGAGAAACTAGGGACTCGAAGTTGATATCCTATCAAACTCACATCTTGAGGTTAGCCAAGTACTTTGACAACATTTCCTTCCACCACATACCTCGGGAAGAGAATCAAATGGCTGATGCACTAGCCACCCTGGCATCCATGTTTCAACTTGCCCCACACGGGGATCTGCCATACATCGAATTCAAATATATTGTTATGCAATAGAGGAAGAGCGGGATGGGACACCGTGGTATTTCGACATCAAGCAGTATGTCGAGAACAAGGAATACCCACCAGGGATTTCTGACAATGACAAAAGGACGTTGAGCAGATTGGCTACTGGTTTCTTTGTAAGTGGTACTATCCTATACAAACGAAACCACGACATGACCCTCCTACAATGCATAGATGCCAAAGAGGCGAACTTCATGATTGAGGAGATCCACGAGGGTTCCTTTGGGACACATGCCAATGGGCATGCTATGGCCAGAAAAATCCTTAGGGCCGGTTATTACTGGCTCACCATGGAAAATGATTGCTGCGCTCATGTAAGGAAGTGTCATAAATGTCAGGCATACGCGGACAACGTCAATGTTCCGCCTCATCCTCTGAATGTTATGTCCGCTCCTTGGCCTTTTTCCATGTGGGGAATAGATGTCATTGGGGCCATCGAACCCAAAGCGTCGAATGGTCACCGCTTCATTCTTGTGGCGATAGATTACTTCACCAAATGGGTAGAAGCAGCTTCTTATACTAATGTCACAAGGAATGTGGTAGTTAGATTCATAAAGAAGGAGTTGATTTGTCGATACGGACTCCCCAGGAAGATCATTACTGACAATGGCACCAATCTGAACAATAAGATGATGCAGGAGATGTGCGAAGACTTCAAGATCCAGCATCATAACTCTACCCCTTATCGGCCAAAGATGTATGGGGCTGTAGAGGCTGCGAATAAGAATATCAAGAAGATTGTTCAAAAGATGACAATGTCATACAAAGATTGGCATGAGATGTTGCCTTTCGCCCTGCACGGATATAGAACCTCGGTGCGAACTTCTACTGGGGCAACGCCGTATTCTTTGGTTTATGGGATGGAGACAGTGCTCCCATTTGAGGTAGAGGTTCCTTCTCAGAGGATAATGGCAGAGTCAGGCCTAGAAGAGTCAGAATGGGCTCAAGCACGCTACGACCAACTTAACCTTATTGAAGGTAAGCGTTTGGCCGCCATGAGCCATGGGCATTTGTATCAACGAGGGATAAAGAACGCATTCGACAAGAAGGTACGCCCGCGCAAGTTCAACGAGGGGGACCTCGTCCTGAAGAAGATGTCCCACGCTGTTAAAGATAATCGAGGCAAGTGGGCCCCGAATTATGAAGGACCTTTCATGGTGAAAAGAGCTTTTTCTGGGGGTGCTCTGATACTCACCCACATGGATGGCGAGGAGTTGCCCTCGCCCGTGAATTCCGATGTAGTTAAACGATATTACGCTTGAAATCTGGGGCAATCAAGGGGACCGTTGCGTGTTCTTTTAATTCTGAGTTTTTTGTTCTTCCTGGTTTCCTCCAGGGATTCCCTTCCTCTGTATTTGTTCTTGTTCTTTTAAAAAGAGGAAAAGATAGGCGAGGTTTTAGTCCTCCCTTTGGTTTCAAACTTTGTGTTTTAGATTTGTTATAAGCATGAGCCCTCTTCGCTCGGTGTATGGGGTGCCCCAAACGCTTATCTAAAATTGAATCTAACCAGCCTTCACTAAAATAAAATCATCGCATTAGAAACATTCATACATGCACATGCATATCTTGTGATAGCGAAGAGTAGAATCGTCTCAGGCCACGGTCAGAAGTCAAGACAAATCAATGGCAGAAATCAACCAAGGTAAGACGAGGACCGATCACGATTGGCTGCGTATTTTTGTTTCCTACTTACAGGTACATAGGGACGGATGCAAGTGGGGATAGACCGACCGATCGTTGCCCTTTCCTGGCACTAAACAAGCAGAGAACATCGCTGCAAGCCAGCCCAGTATCCTTTGCATTCGCGGTTTCTTTTACTATTGTTTGTTTTAAATAAGTAACCGACACCTAATTCTAGTTTAAGTAGGTTCAAGTAGGCAAACGCTGGTCCGTAAGGGAGGAGGGGACATGGTTAACGTTCCCCTAAAAAAAAAATGTGTGGTAGGTTAGCTCGCCTGGGCGAGCAACCCCTGCACCCAAATTATAAAAAACGAGGGAGGGGAACGTTTTGGCATCAAAAAACTCCCCCCCCCCCTCATTCAAAAGATAAAGAACACGAGGGCTTGCGGTTCTTGCTCCCATAAGCCACTTTTAATCGCGTTTTGCTTTCTTTTTTGGTATTTCAATTCACTCCAACAAGTAAGTATTCCATCCTTGATGTTTTTGCTTCCCATTGATGTGCTTTCTTCATCTTTTGGTGCCTTAAATTGTGAGAACATGCTTATATTTGTGAGGCAGTTTTGGTTTGCTTTGGTGCTTGTTTTCTTGAATTGGGGATTTGAATGAAAAGGCCTTAGGCCTAGGTTGTATTCTGAACCAATGGGGCATGCCACATTGCTCCCATTCTCTTGCAATTTATGTCTAAACGAGCGCCCACCAAGTGCTCGGTGAAATGCCCCAATGATATATAAATATGATTTGGCAGAATTGGGATGGTGGGGCTGTTTTATGTATGTAGAGACAGCATAGGAAAGTCAAAATAGATGCCCAAATGCAATCCCAAGCCTAGGAGCCTAAACTTGTAGCTTCAATGCAAGGAAACGTGCTTATGGCTAGGAATCCAAAATTTGGTTTTAGGATTAGAAAAGCATGAAAATAGGGACTTGTTTGTAAGAATTTGGGCTGCCCCATGATTGACACCTTGCACCTAGGTAGCATGGGAAATACCTTTCAACGGTATATGTATATATGTGAATATATATGGCATAAAAATATGTTGCAAAGTGTGTGAATATATGGCATAAAAATATGTTGCAAAGTGTGTGAATATATGGCATAAAAATACCTTGCAAAGTGAATGAATAGTAAATAATGCATTTCAAAAAAATGTATATTTATGGATAGGTAGCGTAAAAATGCCTTTCAAAATATGTATATTTATGGATAGGTAGCATAAGAAGCCTTTCAAAAAAAATGTACCCATGCCAAAAATGGCACAAGAATGCTTCCCAAATGAATATATGATGTGGAATTGCCCCTCAAGTGTAGATAGATGGCATGAAAGTCCCTTTTGAATGCCAAAGTGTGTGCATAATGTAATTAGCTTTCCGACATGCATATAAATAAATATGAGAGAAACAATAAAAATTTGTATGATATACATTTCAAACATGTATAGGTAGTTTGTAAATGGCAAATGTTTAGGATATAAATTAGGTGTAAAGTTTGACGCAACACTTTGAGCATGAAAGTGTGTTTTCTTTTTCATAATGTATATAGGTGTATGGCAGTTAGAATATGTTGGATGTTCTTGCATGTTGACATGAGTAATAGGATATTTCCTACACATACACTTGTGCATAAATGGATTACATGAGTTAGGTCTAAATCAGACGGATTAGCACGACCTTTTTGCTTTAAGATAAGCGTTATCTTGTAAAGCTAACTTCTAAATGTTTGTTCTCGTAGGAAATGGCCCCAAGGAAACTTGTCTCAAAGAGATCCAGGAAGGATAAAGCGGCCGAAGGAACCAGTGCCGCTCCCGAGTATGACAGTCACCGCTTTAGGAGCGCTAAACACCAGCAGCGCTTCGAGGCCATCAAGGGATGGTCATTTCTCCGGGAGCGACGCGTCCAGCTCAGGGACGACGAGTATACTGATTTCCAGGAGGAGATAGTTCGCCGGCGGTGGGCATCACTAGTTACCCCCATGGCCAAGTTTGATCCAGACATAGTCCTCGAATTTTATGCCAATGCTTGGCCAACAGAGGAGGGCGTGCGTGATATGAGGTCCTGGGTGAGGGGTCAGTGGATCCCATTCGATGCAGATGCTATCGGCCAGCTCCTGGGATATCCTTTAGTGTTGGAAGAGGGCCAGGAGTGCGAGTATGGCCAGAGGAGGAACCGGTCCGATGGGTTCGATGGGGAGGCCATCGCCCAGTTGCTATGTATACCGGGGCAAGATTTTGCCCGGACTACTGCTGGGAGACGGGTGCGGATCATGCGCACCAACATGACCACCCTGACTCAGATATGGATGACTTTGCTGCTCAGCAACATCCTGCCCAGCGATCATAATTCCGACCTCCCCCTGCCGAAGTGTCAGCTGGTGTACGCCATCCTGACGCGGATGAGCATTCATGTGGCTCAGTTAATCGCTGATGCCATCTATATATTTGCAGGTATGGCGCCCACCAGGCACCCTATGGACCCAGATAAGTCCAACGGGGCCCTGGGATTTCCTGCCTTGATCACAAGACTCTGCCAGTCGTTCGGCGTCCCCGTCACACCTAGCAAGGTGATTCGGCCGCCTATCACCCGAGCTTTTATCGAGAAGTACTGCACGCAGAGACAGGTCCAGGGTGATGCACCACAGGTCGCGGACGCGCCGCCACCTCATCAGGCTGGTCCAGTCGGATTGTTTGATACGAAGCAGTATTTGCGGCATTTGGTTCGCCAGCAGGCGGCCAACCACCGGGCACATGTACAGACCCATGATTGTCTTTATCAGATGAGTCTCAGCCTGCAGAGCCAGGGCTTTACTTCTTTTCCGTGCCCTACTCCGGACCAGTTCAGGGCAGAGGTCGTATGGCCTGGAGATTGACCTGAGGCCTAGGCAGGAGAGGCACCAGTAGGGGCACCAGCAGAGGCTCCCGATGAGGCAGATGAGGCCCGCGAGGACGAAGAGATGACCGATTTACTTGATTTCTTAGGAGGGAGCGGGGCCACATGATTGGGAGATCTCTTGATCCATATTTCTTTTTTGTTTCCATTTGTTTTTTCTGTCACATATCATCTTATTTTGTGTTTGACTAAGGGACTAACGTTTGTTTCATATTTTGACTTTTGTTTTGTACATACATGTCGTTTGAGTTGTTACGTCGGTACTTGTTTCGTTGTTGTCAATAGTGTTTGTTGAAATTCCGGAACTGTGTAGAGTTTTTTATTTAGGAGCGTCGTTCTAAAAATAAAATAAAATGAACCAAAAATCCTAATAAAAAGAAAGAAGCGTTGTGAATAAATTCATGTTCATAAAGAAAAGAAAAAGGTTTTTATTTATACATGTATGTAAAGGGAAAATGTGTATAGAAGGTTTTTGTGTGTAAATGATGCGTGGAAAGGAATTCTTGTGTGTGTGAGCAACGAGTGTATATGAAGAAACTTTTGTATGAACCATAAGTGTGTGTGGGGAAAAATGAAAAAAATCTTTGAATGTAAATAGGGTTTGTATATAGACCGTGTGACGTAAAGAGAAAGAGTTCTAATGCGTGTACAGAAAAAGTTTGTCATGTATAAAAATATAGATGTACAAAGAAAGGTTTTCCTCATAAAGGACCACAGTGTATAGTTTTAGTGAACATATATAAAAATAAAACAAAAAGTAAAGAGAAAGAAAGACCGCGAAGGTCGACATGTTATAGTTAAGAAGTATAAATCATTCATAAAGAGCAAACGCATCTTCTGGAAACAAGGGACTGATGCTAAGAGTTTATTTTCCGGAATGAACCGAGATAAGGATGGATGAATTCATTGAACTGATGAAAGAACATAACTTGGAAATGTTGGGTCTGTCTATGTAAATTCCCAATCGTAGTATCACAATGCCATAAACAGGATGCTTGAGTGCCCACCTGGCTGTAGCCATGACTAATTTTGCACGTTGTTTTCGAATCATCATTGTCACGCGTGCCTTATGGAGTAATATGGAAGTTCGGCCCGAGACCGACACCTTGACACCCAAATTTGTTTTGCCCCAGATATCAAGATTGGGTTTCCACGATAAAAGACCCCATTGAAACACAACCTTAGACCTTTTTGAACCTTGGTCTATAAAAAAGGAATTCTCATTCTTTCCCCCGAAGCAAAGGACAGCGGAATCTCCTCAAGGGAGAGTGAATAGAATGCTAAAACCCGATTTCCCAAAGAAAGGGATGGGGAAAGAAAAGTGAAATGAAAGAAAAGGAAGAAATGGAAAGAAAGAAAAGAAAAAGATGAAAATAAAGAAAGGAACAAAAGAAAGAAAAGGAAGGATTCCCGATTAAAGATCGAAAGGAAGTAAAAAGGGAAAAGAAACAATTCTCGATCAATGAAAAAAGAGGACATAAATTCTTCAAAGCCAGATTGCCACTCAGAATCATTCTTGACTGTCAATATCCCACCCCACATGAACGAAGAGGAAAAGACCGAAACACCCAGCTTCCTCTCCAAAAACACTGACCTCGAGAAAATCCTATTGGTCTGTGATCATACGGTTGATCTTTGATTCGATAGGAAGTCGCGTGCAAAATAGAGTCATGGTGCAATTATGGTTTGGGAATAGGATAAAACACTTGCCTTGTGAGTTTTATACACTATGAGTGATTGATTTTCAGCTTAGCCCGATGTTTCCCCTGCGTGTTCATTTGAAAGCTAGAAGTTGACATCCTACCCTTCATTCTCGGTTAGGAAGATTACCCTTGACACAAGTATATTGTTTCTCTAAGATGTGGTGCTCTCGCGAATGATTTATTTTTCTTTGCAAAAAGCATGTTATCCTTTTAGGTGGAAAAACCTGGTGGACTGTTCGGTCTCGCCAACACCCTTTTCCGGAGCCACATGAATGTTATTGCTTAGGGCTGTTCATGTGTCCTCCATTTTCGAGTTTGGAGCTGTGTTTCATGATTGCCTAAGAGAGGACCCTCAAGGCAATCCTCCATTCTCCCCTTTTTCAGAGCCCATGAATTGCGTTTTCGTTCATGTGTCCTCCATTTTCGAGTTTGGAGTTGTGTTACATGATTGCCTAAGTGAGGACCCTCAAGGCAATCCTCCATTCTCCCCTTTTTCGGAGCCCCATGAATGAATTGCGTTGTCATTCATGTGTCCTCCATTTTCGAGTTTGGAGCTATGTTTCATGATTGCCTAAGTGAGGACCCTTAAGGCAATCCTCCATTCTCCATTTTTTTCGGAGCCCCATGAATGAATTGCATTGTCATTCATGTGTCCTCCATTTTCGAGTTTGGAGCTGTGTTTCATGACTGCCTAAGAGAGGACCCTCAAGGAAATCCTCCATTCTCACCCTTTTTCGGAGCCACATGAATGTTATTGCTTAGGGCTGTTCATGTGTCCTCCATTTTCGAGTTTGGAGCTGTGTTCCATGATTGCCTAAGAGAGGACCCTTAAGGAAATCCTCCTTTCTCATCCTTTTCCGGAGCCACATGAATGTTATTGCTTAGGGCTGTTCATGTGTTCTCCACTTTCGAGTTTGGAGCTGAGTTTCATGATTGCCTAAGAGAGGACCCTCAAGGAAATCCTCCATTCTCATCCTTTTCCGGGGCCACATGAATGTTATTGCTTAGGGTTGTTCATGTGTTCTCCACTTTCGAGTTTGGAGCTGAGTTTCATGATTGCCTAAGAGAGGACCCTCAAGTAAATCCTCCATTCTCACCCTTTTTCGGAGCCACATGAATGTTATTGCTTAGGGCTGTTCATGTGTCCTCCACTTTCGAGTTTGGAGCTGAGTTTCATGATTGCCTAAGTGCGGACCCTCAAGGCAATCCTCCATACTCCACCTTTGTTCGGAGCACCATGAATGTTATTGCCTAGCGCTGTTTATGTGTCCTCCCTTATCAAGCGCGAAGTCCCTGGTGACTGGGAAACACGTCATTCTGTTGTTTTCCGGATCGGTTCCTTCGCCAAATATGTGTATATGTATATGTGCATATTATGTTCGTTGTTCTTATTGTTGTTTGTATTTTGTTTTGTGCAGAAGAAAAAAGAGAAGAAGGAGTGGAGACGAGAGTCGTCATCACGAAAAGGGCAGGACGGACGAAATCAGTGTCCTATCTTTGCTTTCCTCTTATCTCCGATGAGAGGTAAGTAAAGAGGGGCAACTGTCATACCCTAATTTCGTCCGGGGGTTATTACTTGATGACATGCAACCTTTGGTTAGCCGCTTTGAGATACTTGGCATCCTTTGTTGCACAGTAAATGAAGTCCCGAGACGTCTCAGAAATCAAAAGGAAGTAGGCTTGCGTGATCCGTGAAATTCCGTAATGTGGCGGAAATCGAAAAGAGGTGTTTTTGCGCAATTCGTGAGTTTCCGTAACTCCTTCGAAAGCTAAAAAAGGAGTAAATACATAATCCGTAAGGATTCGTAATCTTGCGGAAGGAAAATAAGTATCGTTACGAAATTCATAAAGTTTCGTAACGTTATGGAAAAAGAATTACAAAAAAAAAATATAGAAGGGGGTGCATTTAGTAAAAAAGGGGGGTGCAAATAGCAACTAGGCCCACTTGGGCCCTCCAGAAGATTCCTCCAGAAGGCTGTTGCTTCTGGAGGAAGCAACCTTGCTCGCCTGGGCGAGCTGGTCGGCAAGCTTCTCCCTTATTTTGCTATAAATAGGGGATGAAGTGAAGAAGAAAAGGGTTCAGCCCCTTAGGCACTTCTCTCTCTCTCGAAATAGCTGAGGAAAATTAGTTCCGTGAAGAAAATCCAAGCCGAGGCGCTTCCGTAACGTTTCCGTGAGTAATTACGCGAAGATTCTCGACCGTTCTTCAAGATTCATCGTTCGTTCTTTGTTTTCTTCAGTCTTCAACGAGTAAGTACCTCAAACCAAGCTTTTCAATTCATTCTATGTACCCGTGGTGGTCCACATTTTGTTTCATGTATTTTTGTTCTCGTTTTCATTTACTTTTTATACCCCCTTTTGACGTGCTTAAGCCATTTATTTAAGTCATTTCTCGCCTAATCTAAAAATAAAATAAATTTCCACCGATCGTTTGAATTGTATCATCCGTTAATTTTGGTTAAGATGAATTCCGACCATTCGGTCGTGCCGTAACCACGTTGGAAATCAAAAAAGAGGTAAAAAACAATATAATAATCAAAAATACCTTTTAGTAAAATAAAGCGAAAAATCAATCGGACGTTTTCTCTTTGGGATTTCTCATTCTTAATTGAATTGACTAATAACTAAAGTGAAACTAAGGCTAAAATCAAACTCGCCTTGTCAAGCTCGTCCACAAAAATAGGTTTTTGAAAGTTTATCATTTCAGTTTCTTACTAAGTAAAAAAGATCATTTTTAAGGTCCAACGCCTTAAAATAATCACCCCTCAAGTAAAAAGAATGGCTTGATTCATACATAAGAAAGAACTACGTAGGTCTGATTTCCTCTCCAAAGGAGGGTACGTAGGAGCAAAAGCCCCGCTTTTGTCGACCTCAAAAAATAAAAAAAGAACTAAAGTTAGGGTAACACAATTTCCACAATTATGAAAAATAGGTTGTTGCCCTTTGAGACAAACGTGAGAGGTGCTAATACCTTCCTCAAACGTAAATACAACTTCCGAACTTAGAATTTTCATGTTTGACCGGTTTCCTTCGGTTTTTCCGACGTTTTCCACAAATAAACGTTGGTGGCGACTCCGCGCATCTTTCCTCCTTTGGAAAGCGCACCCGTGAGCCTCACCCTCGCTCGCCCGCGAAGGGCACGTTGCGACACCATGAATATTTGAATTAAGACATACTTATAATTGAGGAAATAGTGAAATTGATAAATCCAAAACATTGAGTAAAATAAGTCATTAAGTTAAACTGAAAACAAATGTAAAAAAAAAATACAATGTAAAATGTGAATGCCGATTGTCAATAGTAATTTTGTGATGCTAAGTCAGTAGTCAAAATAGTCATAAAGAGAGTGCCTCTGTTGGTTATCTGCATGGTCCTGCTGTTGGTGAGGTTGTTGTTGTTGATGAATAATGTTCCGGCCTCTCGAGGTAGGAACTGAAGGACTACTGACTAAAAAACGCACATCTCCTCTTTTGATAGATGAAGCTCCTCCCTCAGGCGGTTCATCTCTGCAGCATCTTCAGCACTACTCGAAGATCCTTGTGTATGCTACATGAAGCTGTCATTTCCGCATTTGTAAGTATAAGAAATGTTTCTAGTACCATAAAGGTGTCCTTTACACTTTGGTCCTGCAGCTACAACCCAACACCGACTCCTAAGTCTTTGTTCTTCAACAGAGTCTAAGGGAGTGAGTTGGGATTCACCAACACTTGATGCAACATCAGACTTAGCTTAAGATAATCTAGCCTCAAATTCATCCTGTAATTCATAAAAAATTATTATTCCATAAATATAATAAAAATTTTAAAGAATAAAAAAATTCAAGGTAATGGTCTCACATGTGTCCGCCTAGATCTATCATTGACAAATTGACCAATATCCTTTCGTAAATGAGTTTGTTGAAAGACCTCATCTACATATACAAATTGACCAAGCTCCTCTAACTATTAACAAACATTAAAAAATAAACATTAAGTGAAAAATTAAACAAGCACAAAAAACTATGTATTATAATTTTAATGTACATACCAAGCAAATGGCATGATCCTGCAAGCTGATAGAACCACCTGTGTGCATACACCCACCATTTTCAAATGCCTAATTTTTTTTGGCATGTGCACACTTGGAACAATACTCAGGTGCATTCCAATGTGATAACATATCATTCTAAATATGATCTCCAATCCAATATGGCCTTTTATTTTCATTTTGGGTATCCTTAAACATCTCAGAAAGTCTATGAGAAGCTTTCGAGTTAAAAGATTTTGTTATTTCATTCTCTTCCTCGGGTCTCCAGACCAATTTTTTCTAAAGTATAACAAAGTAATGAAAATGTACATAATTAGAAAAATATGTGATGTGCCATCATTTTCTTCTATTTTCTAAACCCTTTTTGCACCATTTTAAATACTGATTGGTCTTAATTGTCAATTAATTAGGCAGTTTTTTTATTTGGGCCCATTCAGCTAATTTGATGTTTTTAATCTAATTTCAGGAATTAATGAAGCATTGGGCTTGAATCTAGAATTGGGCTTGGACTTGAAGAGGGCAGACTAATTTATTCTATAAAATTAGATCTTATCTTATCTAGATATTATTTAGATTTGATCTCATCTAGATATTATTTCATCTAGATCTTATCTTATCTTATCTTATCTAGATTTGATTTGATTTTACTTATGGGCTTGGATTTAAAACATATTTGTAAGCTTTGGGGCTGAAGAAAACTATATAACAGCACCAAGGTTCTAGTTTAGGAGGCTCCCTCTCTCCCTCGCGGGAGACTCTCTCTCTTTCCTCTCTCTCTTCTATTTTTCGTTTTTAGTTTTAGTCTCTCTTCTCTTTCTCTTTTATTTTCGTTTTTTTTACAATTCCAGTTCAGACTTTTAGTTTTATCAATAAAATTTCATTCTCTATTTGATTAATGGAAGGCTAAGTCCGCAGCGTTGTTTTCCCTTGAGGATCAAGCACAGTTCTCTTTGAGGTTCTATTATTACTGTTAAATTCTGTTTAGTTTTTCCTCTTCACTAATTACTTTGAATTTGTTGCTTTTAATTCATGCATGCTTAGTGCTTGATTAATTGTCTCTGCGCTTAATTTACGTTCATGCTTAATGATCGTTTATGAGTAATTGGTGTATGTGATGCTTAATCACATAATGAATGCCTTATGTTGAATTTCTCTTAGTAATTTAATTTAGGGTTGGATTAAGTGGTTAAACTGATAAAGGATAAATTCTCGCAACCTAGGATAAGAGACTTGCTTGTGAATCAAGGGGAAGCAACGTGTTTTAATTCTGATATTTTCTAATTCACATATATTCGCTGTTTAATTTACAAAAGCAAACAACCCCCCCCCCCCCCATCGTTACTGTTACTGTTACTGCAAGTATATTATGAACATTTGGCTTGTCACTGCTCGTTGGGAAACGACCTAGGATCACTTCCTAGTTACTACATTTTAATGTTTATTTTGATTCGGGTACGGCCTCGATCAAATTTGGCGCCGTTGCCGGGGAGCAGTGTCCAAAGGTTCATAATAGCTAGCTATTGTTGTGTGTTTAATCCTTTCGTGTTTTATGTTTAATTGTTAGTATTGTGTTAGTATGTGTGTTAGTGTTGATTAGTTCACTGGTATTGATAACAGACAAATCCAGAATCCATATATCTAGGCTAATTAGACTTATCAGGTTTTAGCGATTTTAATATATAGATTTTAGTCCTTATTTTCATTGTCGGTCTTCCTTAGAAGTAGTTATTCCTTATTTTTTTACTGTTGGGTTTTAGGAGTAAGTATTTAGATTTAGTAGATTTAGATCTTATTTATTTGAATTTCTTAGAAGTAGTTATCTTTATCGCAATTTAAATATTTTATCATATCTTATCTTTAAATTTTTTATCTTATCTTATCTATTATCTTTATCTTCTATTTTGATCTTTCAATCTTTTATCTTCGAATTTTATCTTTAAATATCTTATCTTTTCTTTTATCTTCTAATTTTATCTTTAAATATCTTATCTTTTCTTTACCTTATCTTCTATCTTCTATTTTAAATTCTTATCTCTTGCTTTTAAATTGAGTTTGCATTAATCTAAATCCGCCTAGACGCCTACGAGAATGCCAAGTTCTACAAAGAAAAGACCAAGAAGTTCCATGATAGCATGATAGTTAAAAAAAGACTTTGTGGTTGGGCAAAAAGTGTTATTGTATAATTCTAGGCTTGGACTCATGAGTGGTAAGTTGAGGTCTAAGTGGATTGGTCCTTTTGTTGTTACTAATGTTTTTCCTTATGGTACAGTTGAGATCAAAAGCGACTCCACAAACAAGAGCTTCAAGGTCAACGGACATCGACTTAAGCCATTCCTCACGAACCCTTCTTTAGTGGACGTAGTGGTGGAAGAGACTTCCTTACTCCACCCTACTCTTCCTCCACCATGAGTTAGGGAGTCCACCATGAGTTAGGGAGTTTTTCTTTTCCTATCTCCTTCTTTGCTTTTATTACACTTGTCCGATTCTCTTTGATGATTTAATTGTTTTTAATCTTTTAATTGTGCTACATTGAGGACAATGTGTTGTTTAAGTATGGGGGGGGGGGGGGAGTGTTCTTTGGTTTTGCTAGTTTTGTTGGTTTTGTTAATTTATTAGTTGTGTTAATTTGTTAATGTTGTTAGTTTCGTCGGATTTTCAGTTTAATATTTTGGGTCAATTTCATGTGGACGTACGACTTTGCATGTTTTTCTTTGAATTATAGGATATGTTCAAGAAATGGGTAATTGTTTTGAAAATAAAAGTTCTTGACATTTTGTGACTTGAAATCCTTGATTCTTCTCTACATGTCATGATAGTTTTAAAAGCTCAATTTGAAAGTGATGATTTTACCTTTGTGAGAATTTGAGCCATCCATCATTATAATCATTTGGTGTGTTTTGCCCCATTGATTGCTTGCCCAATAGCCTTGGCTTGATTCTTGTTGATGCGTCCTAATTCACATGCATATTTGGAAATGATTAAGGCAATTTTGTTCTTATAAGCTTCTAGCCAAATGGACTTACCTTGAATTAATTCCTTTGATAGCCCTTTTGAGCCTTGTTTCCCTTTCCTTGTTTTGAAGCTTACTACAAGCCTTAAGTGAAAAACCATGATATTACCATATCCTTAAGGAATTTTGGAGCTTTGGAATTGTTTTGGGAATAAGTGTGGGGGGTTTTTGTTTCATTGGACAACTTGTTTTGTTGGCTATGCTTCATGATGTATTTTGGGCCATACTTGATGTACATTGTATATTGGTTAAATGTTGGACATGCTGAATGAAATGTTGTTTCTCAAAGGCTAAAAAAAAAAAAAAAAAAAAAAATTCGAAAAAAATTCGGAAAGAAAAAAAAAAAAAAGAAAAGCAATAAAGTTGAGTGAATAAGATCTTAAATGGCACAAGAATGATGAAACTCTTGGTTCTACTCTTCATGTTTAATTTTTATCCTTACTTCTTTTTATTTTCTTATTTTTTTCTTAATATGCACTTATTCCCCTTTGCTCCTCTATTCCTTTGGGATTTAGCCACTTATTCCATATTTCTCCATACCTTGTCCTTGGCCCCATTACAACCTTAAAAGACCTTTTGATCCTCATGTGCTTGTGTTTATGGGTTGATTGTCAATTTTAGAATCTTGCCAAGTTTATGTGGTGTTTGCTTTCATGGGTGCTTTGAGGGTAAATAGTAGCCTAGACACTTGAGAGATAGAGTGTATATCTTGTGAGGCTTTATCACTTTTCATTCTTGAGCTGATTAACTATTTTGCCATGATTGGGTTGCTTGGATGATTTTCATGAATGTCTTGACTTTTTGGATCTCCTTATGTTAGATGTTACCCATTCCTTTCATTCCTTGATGTTCATTGAGAAATATGTGAATGTTTTTGTTTGTCTCCCTTTGATATCCTTGGATTTTGTTCTTTGTTTCATTTTGCCCAGGAGTGCAAAAGGCTAAGTATGGGGGGTTTTGATGTGCCATCATTTTCTTCTATTTTCTAAACCCTTTTTGCACCATTTTAATTATTGATTGGTCTTAATTGTCAATTAATTAGGCTGTTTTATTATTTGGGCTCATTTAGCTAATTTGATGTTTTTAATCTAATTTCAGGAATTAATGAAACATTGGGCTTAATCCGGATTTTGGTTGTGGACTTGAAGAGGGCAAATAAAGCAGCGCTTACCTTAGTTAATTTCTAATTAGGAAATTTCGCAATTTTATTTTATGTTGTTCAGTGTTTATTTCGTTTTGGGCCAGAGTATTGTAATAGGGCCCAGTGACTTTGAGTGACTCTTTTTAAATAGCTGCCTTGGGATTCGTGTAGGGCATTCTATTCTGCTATGCTATTTTCATTATTTAGTGCTTTGGTTTTAGGTTTTCACGTTTTTCTGTTCCCTTGTTACAGCTTTCGTTCTTAATGCAAATTTCCGTTTTCTGCTTCTAATTACGAGTTCACTCTTGCTTCTTCTTCTACTTTCATTTACGTTTTTGTTCATTTACGTTTCTGTTCATTTACGTTCTTGTTCATTTACGTTTCTACTTTATGCTTCATTTGCGTTTTCTGTTTGAATCCATGGAAGGCTAGATTTTCTGGTGTTGTTTCCTTTTGAGGACGAAGCCCAACTCTCTTTGAGGTTTTGTTTGTAATGTGTTTTCCTGGCAGTTTTCCCTTCACCAGTTATCCCAATTTCGTGAATATTAATCAGTGCACGCTTCGTGTTTGATTAATTGCCTCTGAGCCTAACTTGCGTTCATGCTTAATGGACGAAGGGCTAACTGGTGTATGTGGTGCCAAATCACGTATTGAAAACCCTAAGTTGATTTTCGCTTAGTAAATTGAAATAGGGTTGGATTAAGTGGTTGACTGTTAGGGACGAATTCTCCATAACCCAGGATAAGAGAGTGGCTTCTGAATCAGAGGAAACAACCCGTTTTTAATATTAGTAGTTTCGTATTCCATTTTATTTGTTCTGCTCTTTAATTACCAAACAACCAACCCCCCCGCCCATCGTTACTGTTACTGCAAGTATATTATGAACATTTGGCTTGTCACTGCTCGTTGGGAAACGACCTTGGATCACTTCCTAGTTACTGCATTTTCATGTTTATTTGATTCGGGTACAGCCTCGATCAGTCTCTCTTCTCCCTTTTCCAAAAGAACGAAGGACTAACCGCCTGAATTCTTTTGTGTCTCCCTTCTCCCTTTTCAAAGAATTCAAAACGACACAGTCTGAGAATTCATTTGATTCTTCCCTTTCCCTTAAACAAAGATTTCAAAGGACTAACCACCTGAGATATCTTTTTTTTCCCCTTCACAAAGTTTCAAAGGACTAACCGCTTGAGAACTTTGTCTTAACACATTAGAGGGTACATCCTTAGTGGTACAAGTAGAGGGTGCATCTACTTGGGTTGTTGTAACTGAGAACAAGAGAGGGTACATCTCTTGTGGATCAGTTCAAGTGGTGGATACATCTACTTGGTTGTTCTAGGAGAACAAGGGAGGGTACATCCCTTGTGGATCTTTGATTGTAAAGGATTTTACAAGGTTGAAAAGAAATCTCAAGGACCGCAGGTTGCTTGGGGACTGGATGTAGGCACGGTTGTTGCTGAACCAGTATAAAACTCTTGTGTTTGTCTTCTTCTTCCCTACACTCTTTAATTTCTGCTGTACACTTTAATTATCGCTTTTACTTTTGGTTAAGTTTCTATTTCTATTCTTTACTTTCTTAACATTATAGTAAAAGCCTAATTGAATCTAGTAACATTAAGAAGGATAGATTTTTAATTAGTAACGGTTCATTAATAATTAATTCAACCCCTCCTTCTTAATTATTTCGAGGACACTTGATCCAATAATTGTAGCCCTTTGAAAGCGTAAATGACTAAAGATATTAAAGTCTTTGAAATGTAAATGAAGACATTGTAGTCTTCTGAAAAATGACTGAAGACATTAATGTCTTTGAAATGTAAATAAAATAATTTTAGTCTTTTGAAAGAATTAATGATTGAAGACATTGATGTCTTTGAAATGTAAATGAATACCTTGTTGTGTGTTTTGAAAGCGTAAATGACTGAAGATGTTGAAGTCTTGGAAATGTAAATGCAGACATTTTAGTCTTTTGAAAGCGTAAATGGCTGAAGACATAGAAGTCTTGGAAATGTAAATGAATACATTGTAGTCTTTTCAAAGCATAAATGACTGAAGGCATTGATGTCTTTGAAATGTAAATGAAGACATTGTAGTCTTTTGAAAGCATAAATGACTGAAGACATTGAACTCTTTGAAATGTAAATGAATACATTGTAGTCTTTTGAAAGCGTAAATGACCGAAGACATTGAAGTCTTTGAAATGTAAATGAAGAAATTGTTATCTTTTGAAAGCGTAAATGATTGAAAACATTGAAGTGTTTGAAATGTAAATGAAGACCTTGTAGTCTTTTGAAAGTGTAAATGACTGAAGGAATTGATGTTTTTGAAATGTAAATGAAGACATTGTAGTCTTTTGAAAGTGTAAATGACTTAAGGCATTGAAGTCTTTGAAATGTAAATGAAGACATTGTAGTGTTTTGAAACTGTAAATGACTGAAGACGTTGAAGTATTTCAAATGTAAATGAAGACATTGTAGTCTTTTGAAAGTGTAAATGATTGAAAATGTTGAAGTCTTTGAAATGTAAATGAAGTCCTTGTAGTCTTGTGAAAGCGCAAATGACTGAAGACATTGAAGTTTTTGAAATGTAAATGAAGACATTATAGTCTTTTGAAAGCATAATTGGCTGAAGACATTGATGTTTATGAAATGTAAGTGAAGACATTGTAGTCTTTTGAAAGCATAACTGACTGAAGACATTGAACTCTTTGAAATGTAAATCAATACATTGTAGTCTTTTGAAAAATGAATGAAGACATGGAAGTCTTTGAAATGTAAATGAAGACATTGTAGTCTTTTGAAAGCATAAATGATCGAAGACATTGAAGTCTTTGAAATGTAAATGAAGATATTGTAGTCTTTTGAAAGCATAAATGACTGAAGACATTGAAGTGTTTGAAATGTAAATGAAGACATTGTAGTCTTTTGAGAGCAGAAATGACTGAAGACATTGAAGTCTTTGAAATGTAAATGATAGGGGACTTTCAGTCCTACAAAAGCATAAAGGCGAGGACTTTGAGTCCTATAAAAGATAAAGGCGAGGACTTTGAGTCTTATGAAAGATAAAATGCGAGGACTTTAGTACTGTGAAAAATAAAAGCGAGGACTTTGAGGCCTGTGAAAGATAAAGTTGAGGACTTTGTGTCTTGTGAAATATAAAAGCAAGGACTTTGAGTCTTGTGAAATATAAAAGCAAGGACTTTGAGTCCTATGAAAGATAAAAGGGAGGACTTTGAGTTTTGTGAAGGATAAAAGCAAGGACTTTGTGTCCTATGAAAGATAAATACGAGGACTTTGAGTCCTATGAAAGATAAAGGGAAGGACTTTGAGTCCTATGAAAGATAAAAGCGAGGACTTTAAGTCCTGTGAAAGATAAATGCGAGGACTTTGAGTCCTATGAAAGATAAAAGAAAGGACGTTAAGTCCTACAGAACAAGCCAATGGGTACTAGTACCAAAGGGCTTAACCTTATGATAAAGGAAGAGGTTGACTTTCTAAGAGGGTCTCTCATCCTAAACTTGAAAGATTAGATTTGGGAAAGTGGTATATAAAGAGAAATCTACGCACTTATAGCCTAATATGAACATGATTTTGGATGTAGATGCATGTAACCTTCTTCTTGAAATGCTAGTAATGCAAAAGGTTTTGAATCATGAAAATTGTGTAATGCTCATGACATTCTTTCCTATTTTTGCGATTTTGATTTTGATTTGATTTTTTTTCTTTTTTCTTCCCCCCTTTTGTGTGAAAAAAAAAACACAGATTGACTGTCTCTTTCTTAAAGATGTGATAACTCATGTGACCTCATCCTATATTTTGCAAATCTCTTTGGGGACTCCCTAGGAGTGTATGTTTTGATTTAATCACTTGACAACTTTGGATGATGGCAGTGAAGCCCTTTGACATTTAATCAATCAATTGAAATATTGAACCTAGGGTTTGTCCCTTTCTTTTTGTTTAAAACCTTCTATTATTCTACACAGCAAGGAAACATAAGGCTTTGGGATCAATTGTGCGCCCCATTGAAGGATGGCAATGGATTGTCACACTTTGGTTTGTGACCAAGTGAAACTTTCCTAATTTAAAGTCATAGAATGATGCCAAGGGTTTGTCGATCCCGCTGAAACTTGATAACATGGGCTGATCCCGAAATTTATACAACAAAGGCTACCCTTGGATTCAAAAGGAATCTTAAGGAGTCTACTTGAGCGACTAACATCAGATGTACCCTACTATCACAATTGTCTTTGGGCATTTTCCACAAGCTCCTAGTCAGATGAGTTTTCTACTTAAATGTGCAAGTGCAAAACCTTGAGGATTTTTTTTCAACAATCATAAGCATGTGTGGATTCCATTCTAGAATCCAAACTTAAAAGCAAAATTAGTCATTCCTTGATCCACATGGGCTTTATTGGGCTTGTAACGTGGTCAGGGGTGTAAGAGGGCTATGAAAGAAAAGATTAGAGAGGCTCAAAGAGTGTTTGAGGGTTTTGATCGAGGCTGTACCCAAATCAAATAAACATTAATATCTAGGAAGTGATCCTAGGTCGTCTCCCAGTGAGCAATGATCAACTAAACATTCATAACATATAACAATAAAACAGAAATGAATTGGGGGGGGGGGGGGTTGTTTGTTTTTGCAAATTAAACAGCAAGCAAACTTGAATAAGAAAATAACAGAACTAAAACATGTTGTTTCCCCTTGATTCAAAAGCAAGTCTCTTATCGTAGGTTACGAGAATTTATCCCTAATCAGTTCAACCACTTAATCCAACTTGAAATTAATTTACTAAGCGAAAATTAACATAAGGCTGTCATTATGTGATTAAGCAACACATACACCAATTAATCCCTCTCACATGTCCATTAAGCATGAACGAAACTGATCATTAAGCATGAATGCAAATTAAGCACAGAGACAATTAATCAATCATTAAGCATGCATGAATTAATAGCAACAAATACAGAGCAATTGGTGATGGGGAAAAACTGATAAGAATTCAATAGTAATAACAAAACCTCAAAGAGAGCTATGCTTGATTCTTAAGAGAAAACAACACTGGAGACTCAGCCTTCCATTAATCAGCAGAAACCAAAACGAATTCAAAGGCAAAAGTAGAAAACAAAATTGCAATTTGAAGCAGAAAATGAAATTTGATTGCTACGTGAACAGTGCGCATGAACAGTAACACGAAACTGAAAATGCAAAACCCTAAAATTTTTCTCCTATGTCAACAGTCTCCTCCTACTAAAACCCTGGTGCTGTTATATAGGTCCTCAGCCCCAAAGCTTACAAATTTGTTTTAAGTCCAAGCCCAAAAACGAAATAAAATAAAACTGGACGAAATAAAATAAAATTGCCTGCTCTCTTCAAGTCCAAGCCGGTTCAGCCCAATTCTGGATCCAAGCCCAATTGCTTAATATTCTCTTGAAATTAAATTAAAACACAAAATTAGTCAAGTAGGCCCAAATGATAAAAATGCATAATTAATTTGACAATTAAGGCTAATAAGTAATTAAAATGGTGACAGAAAGGGGTAAGAAATAGGAGAAAATAATGAAACATCAGGTTATATTGAGTAAGAACCTTGAGAGTCTTGCTTCTACTTTTGTTCCTTTCAACTCTTGGGTCGGGCTCTACTCCTTTTGTCTTATACATTAATCCTTATTGCACTCTTGTGCCTTCCTTGTAAAATCGGGAGATCTTTTGTCTCTCTTTTTCTTCACTCGCCTTTGGAGGATTTTATTTTCTTTTTCCTTTCATTGTTGCCCAATCTCATGCATGTGTTGTTTGCTGGTTTAGTGGTGGTTCCTACTCAGGGTTCCTATTTTGTTTTTGTTATTTTTTTGTGTTGCCTTTAGAAAACAAATATGCTTGGTTCGGAGGGGGTAGCAAGGGATAAATTAGTGTTTGGGATGTTGAAACATGACCATGTGTCATTTCAAATCTTGACTAGATACTTTTGTAGTTTGGATTATGGGACGAAACCCCTGATAAATATGCCCCTGATTGTTTTTTCTTTTTCTTTTTTTTACTAACCCTAATTTTTTCTTAGGGCCCCCTTTTGGGTTTTTGACTTACTGGGTGAGAACTTTTGATCTGCCCGTAGATTCGCTTGAGGCTCATGCATGTTGCCTCTCATTACCCCAATGTAGGGCTCTGAGGTATCTATCGTTGTCTTTTGTCATGACCTTGTAGCAAGGAAAAATGAATGAAACTGTGGAGGTTCTTGAAAATGAATTTTAAAGGACGAGAAATATTTAAAGGATTTTCAATTGACAGATTAAGTCGAATGACTCTTGTTCTTGACAAATCACTTTTCTATCAAAAAGACAACTTTCAAGAATGATAAAATGAGGTCACATGAATGCCTGTACTTCTTATTTTTTATTTGAAACACAGTCAATCAAACTTTTTTTTCTTTTTCTTCTTTTTTTTTTTTTGCAGAGGAAAATGCAAGGCATGAGCAAGTATGTGTCGGGATCATGCATGAGTGAACATAACATGTAAACGATGAAAATAGAATCTATGCAATTGGCAGAACAAAAGCATGCTAAATGAAGATGTATGATAATGCAAGGACTTATGCAAATGCAATGCATTAATATGATAAATGATAAATGCAGGAATGATATGTCCATTATAATGCCATGAAGAGATGCATGATGCGATCAAGGAACAAGACAGAGTGAGTTTGCTCTGTGCCCCTAACTCAGGAACCTAAGGGAAAGGATCCAAAGGTCCCTTTTTAGTGACAACTCCCAAGGGTGATTTCATGTAACTTTACTGGATTCTAGAGATATCATCCTCTTAGGTAATACATTATGGCGATAGGGACTATCAGCGACAATGTATCACTAAAAAAGGAAAACTCTAGATGAGGCTTCACTGTTATCAAGCAAGTCAAATACCCGGCATGACCACAGATCAACCTTCACTCCCTATGGCTCACACAGACACGGGTATAAGGCCTAACATCTCCATGTGTGTGCAAAGGTGTAGGTGCCATGTGTGCATAGAACAAAAATATTTCTAACTACGAATGTAATAGATAGACAGACACACACCAAACACAATAACATACCAAAGTTTATACACAAATATGGACAAAACAAAAGACAAAAGAGAAGAGGGAGCGTAAATAAAGAAGAAGTCATGATAAAACATTGCACATTGATCGAATGACTTAACTCTCTAATAAGTCCCCAGTGGAGTCGCCATCTGTCGCAACCTACCCTTCGACGGAAGTGCAAAGGCAAAATCAATAGATAAGCCAAAGCATTTGTCTCCAAGGGAGAAAACAAGTGTAACGACTTGCCTCGTCGCTACAATATCACCACTCTAGACCCCGAGAATTTCAATTTTTAAATGAAAACAACGTTAATTTGCTTATGAAAAATGAACGTAATTTTTTTCTCGAATATACATTCATCAGCACAATTACTTAGGTGAATATATATATATACATATAGGTATAGTAATTGAGTACCAGGGGTGGGTAAACTTGCCCAGGTCCATCGATCCATGGTTATGTCATATTTTTGGGCCTGCCCCGCTTAACCCGCGGACTATACGGGTTTGGCCCGCGGGGTCTGCGGATTGCCCACAGTCTGCATTAGGTTTAATTTGTGTGATCCTGACCCAATGAGTACACATCATTCACATAATGGAAGTGAATTTGTTCATACATATAATTAAATTTGTGATTTACATCCTCAATTCAACAAAAAGAATTATGTAACCAGCTACGGAGGAGTTGATTAACAGAACACAAATTTCTCCCAAAATAATCCCAACGTCATCACGTCAACTCGAGGGATGAGTTTATTATAAAAGAAATTAATACAAAAATAAAATAACCACAATTAGTAAGAAAACATTAACAAATATCATAAGCTTACACAAACATTCACTAGTCCAACACACACTCAAAAATTAGTCATCATTAGTCCATAGTTCCAATCAATCTTGTTCAGTATGATGCATGCACCTGACCTCAACTCTCAAATGCAATGTGGTACCATTCCCAAGGAAATAGCCTAAGCATGTCCACACGACACTCTCACTTAGGAAAACTAGGCAGTAAGTTTCAAGGTCACCCTGTCGTGCACAGGCAACTCCCCGCCCATGGTGATCAGCCTGAGTCTCAAGGGAGTTCCAAACCGAGTGACATGCCGCCAAGTACAAGTATTCCTCCTCATGAGAAACTACAAGTACTTACTGACAAAGTTTATACTATTTCCATGTCATATGAAGTATGAAACATGGGCACCATCAATGCACTGACCGTGGATAATTAAAGATGCTTAAAACTCTTTAACCAAAGATGCTTAAAACTCTTTAACCACTCTATTTCCCCCACCAGGGATATCCAACAAGGTCACTGCACCCCCCATGTACATACACAACATACAACGTATGAAACATGGGCACCATCAATGCACTGACCGTGGATAATTAAAGATTCTAAGCCATCCCCCTCCAGAGATTCTTAAAACTCTTTAACCACTCTATTTCCCCCACCAGGGATATCCAACAAGGTCACTGCACCCCCATGTACATACATAACATAACATCATCACAGCGCATTTTCAACACCATCAACATTTCATCTCAATATCATTGTCAACATCAACATGATCTCAAGGAAATTTCAATGGGGGTTTACCGGAAAGTGCACCGGATCGTCAAGTATTTAAAATTAAACGGATGAATCTGAGTATCGAACACAGGGAACTAATGTTAGCCTGAATTAAGTTCAGAATTAAAGCATTGTTGAGAGAACATGTATAAGTGATAATTTCAAATAGAATTTAAACTAAACTTTTATGCTAAAAACTATAAAATGCAAAGTAAATAAAATGACAGCAGTAGGTAGAAATGTTGGGTCTTTCTAACAAACATGCTAATGCATATAAATATATTTCTCTAATCAATCATGTTCGTGTGTTCTATGCTGTAGCCTAAATTACTAAACCTTCGATCCCTCGTCAGACCGAATATCCAAGCTTCGTCCGCAGATCCCTCATGTAAGACTAGGCCTGATTTAGACAACCATCTTAGATTTAGACTAACTTAAATTGAGTTTCGTCCGCATGATCCCTCATGTAAGACTAGACTAAGCTCAAGTAGCTTATGAAAGTTTAGCCTAATTTAGCCTAAGCTTTGTCCGCAGATCCCTCATGTAAGACTAGGCCTAAACTAAACAACATTATTGTAACAACATAATTAAAACCAAAACTTAACCCGCAGATCCCTTATGTAAGACTAAGTTTCGATCTTGCTTCAATCAAGTTCTAAGGCAACAGTACATTTCCCAATGCTAAAGTCACCTAACTGTGCACACAAATGGGTGATCAGACCAAAAGCATACAAACAGTAAGCATTGAAGGAAACATTGAACACATAAAACATAATCAATTAGATATTAGGTATTTACATCAACTATTCATTATATATCCCCAACTAGGGTGTTTAGCTAGCCATTACAAAGAAACCCTAACAATAAATGAGATTAAAAGCAGAGAATGATAGTTTCTTACACAAGAAGGGGGATTCCTCCTCCTCTTCTCAACATCTCGCACTCACTCTCTACTCAATAATCTCTCTCAAATGACAAAACCTAGGCTTCAATGCACAAGCTGCTCCTCTTTTCTGCTTCTAGGGCTATTTTCCCTAAATAGGCACTATGGCTGCTGTGGAATTCAGTGCCCTGGCCGTTCTGTACAAAGTGTGTAAAAGCTGTCGTACCCTAATTCTGCACAAGACAGGCTTTAAATAGGCTCTGAAATCGCGACACTCCGCTTAGTGCCACCTTCGCGCTTAGTGCGAGTAAGTGGAATTGGGCTTAGCGCCAGTCTCGCACTTAGCCTGGTTGAAGGCACCTGTTGCGCTTAGCGCACTAATCTCGCGCTTAGCACGTGGCTTTGATGCTGATGCTCTGCCAGATTCTCCTTTGCGCTAAGCACGCTGAAGCTACGCTTAGTGGTGAATATGCGCTTAGCCTAACCGCTGAGCTTAACCCAATTGCTACTTTTTGTAATTCAAAACTTAGCCTCTTTTTCACCTGAAAATGCACAGATTTCATCATTAAATCCAATGGAAATGTTCTAGAGACAGCGTTAACCATAAAACAAGATTTATTTACAAAATTTACTCCAAAATAACCATAAATTGGGGAACTATACAAGCTTTAGAAAATGATTTCTATACAAAAGTTAGTCGTATAAAGCGACTAACAAACTCCCCCAAATTTATAGTTTTGCTTGTCCTTAAGCAAAGAAAAAACGGTTCACTTGTCCACAAGTTACAAAGAGAGTGGCCAATCAAAAGATAATGGTGTTTCATTCATCAAGGACATCAACCATATAAATTGATTACCATGAAATGCTTAAATCAATTAGTTCTCACAAGCTGCAGTTTTTTCGAAGATAAGAACACAAGTATTAGAGTCACAACTGAAATAAGCTAGTAAGCATGACTGAAATCAAGGAAAGATCATCAACCAAAACCTCACAGTCATTGTTTCACTCAAACTCAAGTGTTTAGGCTTATTCCATCATAAACAACCAGCACAAGTTCCAACCTTTGCATTTCATCTCCTATCATACAGTAATGAACACACAAAAATGAATCCGAAGGACTTTCTAGGCTTGTAATGGGGTTGGGCTGCCAACAATTCATGGTTTTTCTAGGATTCAAAAGCTTAGGTTCTAGGAGAGCATTCATCCATAGAATAACCTTCATTTTTTCATTCATTCCTTCCCCATACTTGCCCTCTTTTCTTAGGCACTTAGCTTTCATACTTGAAATTATAGCATACACACTTATTAACTTTATTTATACTTACAGTTTTTTTTACAAAGAACAGAAGTAGTGTGTATATACTATTTTCTTTGACCATTTCAATCCTTACCCAGTGCCTCCCCCAAATTTGGAACAAATTTACCTTGATAATACCTCCCCCAAATTTGGGACAAGTTTTCCTTGAACCATCTTCTGTGGATGATGCTCTCCTACAACCTAAAATAAGGTAGCAGAAGATACAACTGAATAGGCTTGAGGTTCAATCAATCAATCAATTCATTCAACTTAAACTGGGTGTAAAGGATAATTCATTCAATCACAAGGTTAGCTTTTTGCCTAAGTAGCTATTCATAATCAAACATGGCCTTCATCATCCTTAAGTTCATGCATCCAATCCATACTTCAGAGATTCATGCAAAAATCAACACTAAATGATAGTCATTTCTCTCAAAATTTTAAAGATCACACTCTCACCGGGATACGGTTAATGCATTCCTTCACAATCAATCTGACTACCAACTAACATTTTCTGACATAATTCCAATCATATGCTCATTCTCTTCTACTGATGGCAAACTTGATCAAAACAATCATCCAATCATCCCAATCCATACAATTCATACATTTGCTCAATCAAATCATTTCCAAACACTCATTCCATACCAAACAAGCCACTGCATACAATGTTCAATCAATTCACTATTCAATCAAGCTTTTTGTACAAGCAAACAAAGAGCTATGCTACTGAAATTAAAAGACTAAAACATAAAAGCTGAAATTTAAATGACATAAATCATAAAATAACTGAAATTAAACTAAAGTGTTCATAATGCAAAAAATTTAAACGTCCTGCTCCTCCTATGGTTGGTCTTCATTAAGATCCAGCGTTGATGGTTGAGTCTCCTCAGGAGCAGGTGCAGATGGAGGAGATGGCTGTGGGGTCTGAGTTGGAGTGGTCTCCTCCTCTGCTGCCGCTGGTGATGGTGTTGGTGCTGGTGGCTCCTTAGTCGCAGGCTCCTGGGCTGTGGAGGCCCCACCCTCTCTAGAGGAAAAAGGCTGGTCTCCTGGCTAGGCCACCTATGCATCAAACTCCTCCATGCTCATAATGGAGGGCAAGCCCAAGCCTTGAAGGCTCTGCATGATGATGGACTGCCCAAGACTAGAATATTTGTCAATCAATCCAAGTATTGCAAATAGTTAATTCACAGATTCAGGATGGAAAATGCTAAGCGCATGGCTACACCAATGAGCACTGCTTTCTATTTAGATAAAGATGAAACCGGCCAGTCAATAGATGTTAAGATATATTGAGGTATGATCGGATCCCTTCTTTATTTATCCGCTAGCAGACCTGATATTATGTTTAGTGTGTGTATGTGTGCTAGATTTCAATCAAACCCCAAACAGTCACATCATAGTGTCGTTAAAAGAATCATAAGATATTTGTTAGGCACTATGAATATAGGTTTATGGTATCCTAGGAATTCCACATGTACCTTAATAGGATACTCTGATTTAGACTTTGCCGGTTCTAAAACAGATAGAAAGAGCACAAGTGGAACTTGTCAATTCATTGGATCTGCTATAGTCTCTTGGCATAGTAAGAAACAAAAATAGTGTTGCTTTATCCACTATAGAAGCGGAATATATTTCTACTGGCAATTGTTGTGCACAGATTCTATGGATGAAGCAACAACTCTCTGATTATGGAATCCTTCTTGACCAAATACCTATTAGGTGTGATAATACAAGTGCAATTAATCTTTCCAAAAATCCAGTTCAACATTCTAGAACCAAGCATATAGAAATTAGGCACCATTTTCTGAGAGATCATGTTGTAAAGGGAGATTGTATGCTAGAATTTGTTGATACAAAGAATCAGCTTGCTGATATCTTTACAAAACCTCTCCCCAAGGAAACATTCTTTTCCATTAGAAGAGAATTAGACCTCTTAGATATTAGTGATTTGGATAAATAAGGATTGATTAATTGAATGAAATATTAATGTTTGATGATTGATTGATTGTATTTGATTCTAAGATTTTGATTGTGTTTGATTGGTGTTATTGTGTGATTAATGCTTGTTTGATTGAATTAAATGAATATTAGTATTGATGATTGACATAGATAGATGTTTTTAGCATAGAGATAGCTATTCTTTGAGGAAACAACCTAGATAGTGTTCTGATAATCGATTACCATTACGTGTAATCAATTACACAAGAACAGATAGCCTGTAATCGATTACAACATCCTGTAATCGATTACCATAAGTGCTCTTATAATCAATTACCAAACCTTGTAATCGATTACATAACACCATCTTCTATAAATAGCCACATTTCAGAAGCTGCAGTCACGAAAATCATGAGTTGCGACGCCCCCTTTGTCCCAAAACTTCCAATCCTCATATCTCACTCGTTTCTCAACCAAATCACCTCCCACAAAGCCCATTTTTCATCATTTTCGATTCTCTTTCATTCTAACCGATCAAAACCTTCAATAACTTCACCAAATGGCAGAATCATCCTCCTCCGCTACGGCACATCGAACATCACGTTCTAGAGCCACCGGAGCATCATCGACACCAATTCCACCATCCTTGTCATCCTCTACACTGTTTTCATCTGATGAACAACGTATCCAGTACTCCTCTCTCTTTTAATCTCGCCAAATTCTTGATCCCAAATATCTTGACCTTGAATTTTTTGATGGGGAAACATTTGATTGCTATCAAGTGTTTCAAAACACTGGTCTGATTCCTTTTTATGTCATTAAAATTACCATATTATCTTGAGTTAGTACGAGTCTTTTACACAAATTTGAAAATTCAGGATGAAACTTTAATTTCTAAGGTGCATGGTATACCTATGATTATTGATGAGTCTTTTTTCTTTTCTTTGACACAACTACCCAGTCAGGGTGCACCTTTTGAGGGTACCCTTGTTGATGACTAGAAGTTTGATTACTCTAGTCATGATGCCCGCCGCATGGTCTATGATCGAGACCGTACCCGAATCAAATAAACATTAAAAATGCAGCATCTAGGAAGTGATCCTAGGTCGTCTCCCAATGAGCAATGGTCAACCGAACGTTCATAACAGATAGTAATAAAATAGTAACGAATTGGGGGGGGGGGTTGTTTTTTTTTGTAAATTAAACAACATGCAAATTTGAATTAGAAAATAACAGAATTAAAACATGTTGTTTCCCCTTGATTCACAAGCAAGTCTCTTATCCTAGGTTATGAGAATTTATCCTTAATCAGTTCAACCACTTAATCCAACCCTAAATTAAATTACTAAGCGAAAATTAACATAAGGTTGTCATTATGTGATTAAGCAACACATACACCAATTAATCATGAACGAAACTGATCATTAAGCATGAACGTAAATTAAGCGTAGAGACAATTAATCAAGCACTAAGCATGCATGGATTAATAGCAACAAATACAGAGTAATTGGTGAAGAGGAAAAACTTATCAGAATTCAATAGTAATAACAAAACCTCAAAGAGAGTTGTGCTTGATCCTCAAGAGAAAACAAAGTTGGAGACTTAGCCTTCCATAAATCAGTAGAAAAAGAAATTGTAAATTGAAGTAGAAACGAAATTGCTGAAAACGAATTTTATTCTACGTGAACAGCGCGCATGAACAGTAAAAACTGGAATCTCAAACCCTAGAATTATTCTCTCCTAAAAAAACTCTCTAAACTAAAACCCTGGTGCTCTTATACAGCTCTTCAGCCCTAAAGCTTACAAATCTGTTTTAAGTCCAAGCCCATAAATAAAATAAAATCTAGACAAGATAAGATAAGATTGGATGAAATAAAATTTGGACGAAATAAAATCTAGATGAAATAAAATCTGGATAAGATAAAATCTAGATAACATAAGATTTGATAAAATAAAATTGTCTGCTCTCTTCAAGTCCAAGCCCAATTTCGGATTCAAGCCGAATTGCTTATAATTTTCTTGAAATTAAATTAAAAACACAAAATTAGTCAAGTAGGCCCAAATGATAAAACTGCATAATTAATTTGACAATTAAGGCTAATCAGAAATTAAAATGGTGACAAAAAGGGTTAAGAAATAGGAGAAAATAATGACACATCAAATTCCCCCGCACTTAGCCTTTTGCACTCCTGGGCAAAATCAAAAAGCAAAGCAAGGAACAAATCCAGAGACATTAAAGAGAAACAAACAAACACAAAAATAATTACATATTTCTCAATGAATCTCAAGGAATGAAAGGAATCAGCAACATCCAACACGTAGAGAGTCAAAGAATCAAGACAGTCATGAAAATCATCCAAGCATCTCAAACATGGCAAGATAGTCAATCAGCTCAAGAATGAAAAGTGATAAAGCCTCATAAGATATGCACTTTATCTCTCAAGTGTCTAGGCTACTGTTTACTCTCAGAGCACCCATGAAAACAAACATCACATAGATTTGGCAAGACTCTAAAATTGACAACCACATCACAAACACATGCATATGAGGATCAAAAGGTCTTTTAAGGTTGTAATGGGGCCAAGGACAAGGTAGAGGAAAGTATGGGATAAGTAGCTAAAACCCAACGGAATCGAGGAGCAATGGGGAATAAGTGAGAACTAAGAAAAAGTAGTAAACCCCAAAACCAAAATTAAAAATTAAGCATAAAAAGTAAACCCAAAACAAAGTCAACCAAGTCCCCAAACCAAGACCTCATGTATTCAACTTCATTCTTTTTCTATTTTTTTTTGAACGTGAACAGTAGTAATTGAAAGCAATTGAAAAATAAAGCAACAATTAGGCAATATATGTATATACATCAAGCATGGCCAAAATACATCATCAAGCATGGCCAACAAAAACATATCATCCAATGAAACATACCCCCCCCCCCCCACACTTATTCCCAAAACAATTCCAAAGCTCCAAAATTCCCTAAGGGTAGGGTGAGATCATGGTTTTTCACTTAAGGCTTGTAATGAGCTTCAAAACAAAGAAAGTGGAACATAGGCTCAAAGGGGCTATCAAGAGAATTAATTCAAGGTAGGCTCATTTGGCTAGAGGCTTATAAGAACAAAATGCCTAAATCATCTCCCAACATGCATGTGAAGCAAGAAGTATCAACAAGAGTCAAGCCAAGGCTATTGTGCAAGCAATCAATGGGGCAAAACACACTGAATAAAATAGATGATGATGGCTCAAATTCTCACCAAGAGTAAATCTATCACTTTCAATTCGAACTTTCAAAACTAACTTGACATGTAGAGAAAAACAAGGATTTCAATTCACAAAATGCCAAGAAACTCTTATTTCAAAAACAATTACCCATTACCAGTACATAACCTATAATTCAAAGAGAAACATGCAACGTTGTACACAAAACATAAAACCAAAATAACAAAATTATAAAACCAAAATAACAAAATTACCTAGAAAACCTAACAAAATTAAACTATAAAAACCCAACAAAATTAAAGAACAATCTCCCCCCCCCCCCCCCACACTTAAACAACACATTGTCCTCAATGTAGCACAATCACAAGATCAAGAGCAATCAAAACAATCAATAAATTTGGACAAGTGCAATAAAAACAAAGAAGGAGACAGAAAAAGAAAACTCCCTAAGTCATGGCAGAAGAGAAGTAGGGTGAAGTAAGGAGGTCTCCTCCACCACTACATCCACTAAGGAGGGATTTGTGAGGAATGGTTTCAGCCGGTTGATGTGCCATCATTTTCTTCTATTTTCTAAACCCTTTTTGCACCATTTTAATTACTGATTGGTCTTAATTGTCAATTAATCAGGCAGTTTTATTATTTGGGCTCATTTAGCTAATTTGATGTTTTTAATCTAATTTCAGGAATTAATGAAACATTGGGCTTAATCCGGATTTTGGTTATGGACTTGAAGAGGGCAAATTAAGCAGCGCTTACCTTAGTTAATTAGGAAATTTCGCAATTTAATTTTATGTTGTTCAGTGTTTATTTCGTTTTGGGCTAGAGTATTGTAATAGGGCCCAGTGACTTTGAGTGACTCTTTTTAAATAGCAGCCTTGGGATTCGTGAAGGTTATTCTGTTATGCTATTCATTATTCAGAGCTTTTGTTTTAGGGTTTTACGTTTTCTGCTTTGATGCTACTGCTCATGTAATACAATTTTACGTTTTCTCCTTCTAATTACAATTTCGTTCTTGCTTCTTCTTCTACTCTCATTTACGTTTCTGTTTCATTTACATTTCTGTTCATTTACGTTTCTGTTCATTTACGCTTCTGCTTCATGTTTCATTTGTGTTTTCTGTTTGAATCTATGGAAGGCTAGTTTTTCTGGTGTTGTTTCCTTTTGAGGACAAAACCCAACTCTCTTTGAGGTTTCGTTTGTAATGTGGTTTCCTGGCAGTTTTCCCTTCACCAGTTATCCCAAATTCGTGAACATTAATCAGTGCACGCTTCGTGTTCGATTAATTGCCTCTGAGCCTAACTTGCGTTCATGCTTAATGGATGAAGGGGTAACTGGTGTATGTGGTGCCTAATCACGTATTGATAACCCTAAGTTGATTTTCGCTTAGTAAATTGAAATAGTGTTGGATTAAGTGGTTGACTGTTAGGGACGAATTCTCCATAACCCAGGATAAGAAAATCGCTTCTGAATCAGAGGAAACAACCCGTTTTTAATATTAGTAGTTTCAAATTCCAGTTTACTTGTTCTGCTCTTTAATCACGAAACAAACAAACCCCCCCAATCGTTACTGTTACTGCGCAAGTATATATGAACATTTGGTTTGTCATTACTCATTGGGAAACAACCTAGGATCACTTCCTAGTTACTGCATTTTCATGTTTATTTGATTCGGGTACGGCCTCGAACACCGGTGTCCATTGACCTTGAAGCTCTTATCTGTGGATTCACTTTTGATCTCAATTGTACCATAAGGAAAATTATTAGTCACCACAAAAGGACCAATGCACTTTGACCTCAACTTACCACCCATGAGTCCGAGCCTAGAGTTATACAATAAAACTTTCAGTCCAACCACGAAGTCCTTCTTAGCTATCAAGCTGTCATGGAACTTCTTGGTCTTCTCCTTGTAGAATTTGGAATTCTCATAGGCTTCTAAACAGATCTCATCTAGCTCACTTAGGTGCAACTTCCTTTCCTCTCCAACCTGATCAATAGAGAAGTTACAGGTCTTTATAGCCTAGAAGGCTCTGTGCTCTATCTCTACAGGAAGATGACATGCCTTGCCAAAGACAAACCGATAAGGAGACATTCCTATAGGTGCTTTGTAGGCAGTCCTATGCTCCTAAAGAGCATCATCCAGCCTAGTGCTCCAATCCTTTCTGTTCGGTTGCACAATCTTCTCTAAGATCCTTTTTATCTCCATGTTAGAAATCTTAGCCTGCCCATTAGTTTGGGGGTGGTAAGGTGTGGAAATTTTGTGCACGACCTCATACTTTTTGAGCAAGGCATACATGGATTTGTTACAAAAATGGGTGCCTTGATCACTAACGATGGCTCTAGGGACTCCAAATCTGCAAAACAAATTAGATCTAACAAACTCTATAACAACCTTAGCATCGTTAGTTCTGGTGGGTTTGGCTTCCACCCATTTTGAAACATAATCAACAGCAAGGAGAATATAAACAAAACCAAAAGAGACAGGGAAAGGTCCCATAAAATCTATACCCCAGACATCAAACACCTCACAGAATAACATCGGTTGTTGAGGCATTTTCTGTCTCCATGAAAGTGATCCGCCTGCTCTCTGACAAGGCTCACAAGTGCTACAGATTCTCCACGCATCCTTGAAGATGGTAGGCCAATAGAAACCGCAGTCAAGCACCTTACGAGCTGTCCTCTGTATGCCAAGATGGCCACCTGGTGCGGAAGAATGACATAATTGCAGGATTACGTCAATCTCATGGTTTGGAATGCATCTCCTAATAACCTGGTCACTGCACAACTTCCACAAATAGGGGTCATCCCAAATATAATGCTTAGCATCACTCTTAATTTTATCATTTTGAGCTTTAGATGCTAAGGGAGGAAAAACAGAAGCAACCAAATAATTCACAATATTAGCAAACCAGGGAGTGGGGAAGGAATTAGAAATACTATATGTTGCAACATGCCCTTTTGCGGGCGTGCGAGGCGAGGGTCACAAGTGCGCTTTCCAAAGGAGAAAAGATGCGTGGAGTCGCCACCAATGTTTATTTGTGGAAAACGTTGGAAAAACCGAAGGAAACCGGTCGAAACGAAAATTCTAAGTTCGGGAGTTGTATTTACGTTTGAGGAAGGTATTAGCACCTCTCACGTTTGTCTCAAAGGACAGCAACCTATTTTTTACAATTGTGAAATTGTGTTATCTTAACTTTTATTCCCTTTTTATTTTTGAGGTCGACAGAAGCGAGACTCTTGCTCCTACGTACCCTCCATCGAAGAGGAAATCAGACCTACGTAGTTCTTTTTTAAGGGTGAATCCCACGATTTCTTTTTACTTGAACGGTGATCATTTAAAGGTGTTGGACCTTAAAAATGATCCATTAACTTGGTAAGAAAGACTGAGATAATAAACTTTCAAATCCCCTTTTTTCGTGATTTTTTGTGGACGAGCTTGACTTGGCGAATTGATTTTAGCCTTAGTTTCACTTTAGTTATTAGTTAATTCAATTAAGAATGAGAAATCCCAAAGAGAAAACGTCCGATTTATTTTTTCGCTTCATTTTACTAAAGGTATTTTTTGATTATTATATTATTATTTTACCTTTTTTTTTTATTTCCAACGTGGTTACGGCACGACCGAACGATCAGAATTCATTTTAACATAAATTAACGGATATTACCATTCAAATGATCAGTTGAAATTTATTTTATCATTTATTAGGTGAGAAAACAACTTAAATAAACGGTTAAAGCAAGTTAAAAACGGAAGAAAAAAACTGAAAGTAAATGAAATTAAAGTGAAAGTACACAAAACAAGAAATGAATTGAAAGTCTCGGATTCGAAAACTTACCCATTGAAGAATGAAGAATGAACGAAGAACGGTGAAGAATGACGAAGAACGATGAAGAATTTCCACAAAATCGCTTATAGAAGCGTTACGGAAGTACTTCGACTCGATTTTTCTTCACGAAAACGTGTTTTTTTTGCCCAAAATAGCCGAAATGCATAGCCAAGGGTCTTGAACATTTTGAAACAGCTCCCCCTCCCCTATTTATAGGAAAAAAGGGATGTGCTTGCTGCCCATAGACTTAATGAAGAAGATTTCTAAGCGCACCCAAATTACAAAGTTCACCCCCCTTTTCATATTTTACGGAAAAGTTACGGAAGCCTTACGGAAGTGTTTCGAATTTGATTTTCATCTTTTTTTCTTCCCTTTCACCAATGTTAAGTGGAATATGCTTACCCAAGGTTTTTCGGAAATTTTACGGAAGCATTACGGAAGCCACGGAAGCCTCGGAAACCATTTTTCAAAAACATGGAGGAGCTTGCCGCCCAATTGCTTCCTCCATAAGCAACCCAACTTCCAAAATGTTCCAGAAGGGCCTAGACTCGAATTGCTATTTACACCCTATCTTGATAAGTTCACCCCACCTTCTTTCGTAATTTACGGAAAAGTTACGGAAGCCTTATGGAAGCATATATGACTTAACTTTCATCTTTTTTCTCTTCCCTTTCACCAATGTTAAGTGGAATATGCTTACCCAAGGTTTTCAGAAATTTTACGGAAGCATTACGGAAGCCACGGAAGCCTCGGAAACCATTTTTTCAAAAATGTGGAGGAGCTTGGCGCCCAGTTGCTTCCTCCTTAAGCAACCCAACTTCCAAAATTTTCCGGAAGGGCCTAGATTTGAATTGCTATTTACACCCCTATCTTGATAAGTTCACCCCCCTTTACCTTTTTTGGTGATTCTTTTTCCGTAGCGTTACGAAACTTTATGAATTTCGTAATGATACTTATTTTCTTTCCGTAAGGTTACGGATCATGTATTTACTCTTTTTTAGCTTTCGAAGAAGTTACGGAAACTCACGGATTGCGTAACAACACCTCCTTTTGGTTTCTGCCACATTACGAAATTTCACGGATCGCGTAAGCCTGCTTCCTTTTGATTTCCGGCATGTTTCGGGACTTCACATATTGTGAAACAAAGGATGCCAAGTATCTCAAAGCAGCCGATCAAAGGTTGCATATTATCAAGTAATAATCCCCGGACGAAATTAGGGTATGACACTATACAGAATGTACAAATGGTCATCTGAAAAATCATCCCGAATGGGTGAGTCCTTAGACACACGCTCAATCCTACTCAGATGGTCAGCCACGAGGTTCTGGGCTCTGCTCCGATCATGGATCTCCAAATCAAACTCTTGGAGCCAAAGCATCCACATGATCAATCTAGGCTTTGATTCAGCCTTCTTCAACAGGTACTTCAGAGCTGCATGGTTAGTATAAACAATAACACAAATACCAAGTAAATATGAACGAAATTTCTCAAGAGCAAAAACTATCGCTAATAGCTCCTTCTCTGTGGTAGTGTAATTTGCTTGAGCAACATCCAAAGTTCTGGAAGCGTAGTAGATCACCCAAGGTAGCTTATCAATCCTTTGAGCAAGGACATCCCCCAATGCGTAATTGGTTACATCACACATTAGCTCAAATGGGGTTGTCCAATCAGGTTCGTGAATGATAGTGGTGGTAGTCACCGCACGCTCGAGGCAATCAAAAGCCTCTATGCACCGATCTTCAAAATCAAACTCCACCTCCTTTTGTAGCAGATTGGATAGTGGAAGGACCACTTTGCTAAAATCCTTGATAAAGGGCCTATAAAACTCTACATGAGCAAGAAAAGAACGAACCTCTCGCATGCAAGAGGGGTAAGGAAATTGTGAAATAACAACTATTTTTGCAGGGTCTGCCTCTATGCCCCTACTAGAAATGATATGCCCTAAAACAATACCTTGTTCTACCATGAAGTGACATTTTTCAAAATTCAGCACAAGGTTAGTTTCAATGCATCTACTAAGAACTCTATCCAGACTATCCAAACATGTATCAAAAGAGGATCCATAAACAGTAAAATCATTCATAAACACCTCTATGCAACTCTCTAAAAAGTCACTGAAAATGCTAAGCATACACCGCTAGAAGGTACCGGGGGCATTGCATAGGCCAAAGGGATTCCTCTTATAGGCAAAAGTGCCAAAGGGACAGGTGAATGTGGTCTTTTCTTGATCCTCAGGAGCAATATGAATTTGTAAATAACCAGAAAAACCATAAAGAAAATAGTAATGAAACTTACATGCCAAGCGCTCAAGCATTTGATCAATGAATGGCAGGGGAAAATGATCTTTTCTGATTACCTGGTTCAGCCTCCTATAATCAATGCAGACTCGCCAACTGTTCTACACTCTTTTGGGGATAAGCTCATCCCTTTCATTCTTAATTTCTGTGAGTGCTTGGTCACCTCCTTTTTCACCACATCTAGAATGACGGGGTTGAGTCGCCGCTGTGGCTGCCTCACTGGCTTAGCTCCATCCTCTAAAAGTATCCTATGAATGCAGGTAGATGGGCTAATACCAGGAATGTCTGCTAAAGTCCATCCAATGGCTTTCATGTGCTTCTTGAGAACTAGCAACAATTTCTCCTCTTGCTCAGCAGCAAGGGAGGTAGAGATGATCACTGGAAATTTTTCCTTGTCCTCCAAGTAAGCATACTTGAGGGTTGCTGGTAAGGGCTTCAACTCTGGTGTGGGTGGTGGCTGAACATTGGGAGGAACCAGGGTAAGAGAAGAAGAAGGTTCCTCAGCCTGTACCTCATAAAGCAAGTCAAAAGTATATGTACTTTCTGCAACATGGTTAGTGCATTCTGACTCTAAAAAAATCAACATCAAGAGGTACAACGCCCAGAAAATCAGAACCAGACTCAAATTCAGATTCATTCTCAGCATAAAAATCAGATACAGAATCAAATTCAAACTAAGATTCGGATTCAATGCATAAGGAATGACAAGTATGCAGATCAGATAAAAATGGATGTTTCCTACCATGAAGAACAGAATCAAAATCAAACATATAATCATCAACAATCTGATCAATTATCTCAGCACAAAAGACAGAATGATCCTTATACGGATGTTTCATGGCATCAAGAATGTTAAAACGAACAACAATATCACCAAATTCCATAGACAATGTGCTAGCATAAACATCTATCTTGGTTCGGGCTATTTTCATAAATGGCCTGTCTAAAATAATTGGAACTGAACCATGGGAAAATCCCTCTTCCATATTAAGAACATAAAAATCAACAGGAAAAATAAGTTCACCAACCCGAACCAGCACATCCTCTATGAAACCTGCGGGGTAAGAAACACTTATATTTGCCAAATAAATCACCACATCTGTAGATTGCAAAGGTCCAAGAGATAAAGAATTGAAAATGGGCTGAGGCATGACACTAACTGATGCTCCTTGATCTAGCATGGCATTCTCAAATTTATTGTTCCCAATAATGCAAGGTATACAGAAAGTACTTGGGTCCTTACATTTCTTAGGAATGTGAGGAACAGATTTACCTATCAATGCTGACACATTTCTGCCCATGCTAATCCTTTCATTGCCTTTGAGCTTCCTTTTATGGGTGCACAACTCCTTTAGAAACTTGGCATATCTTGGAATCTACTTGATGGCATCTAGCAGACGTATGTTCACCTCTACTTTCCTGAAGGTCTCCAAGATCTCCTTTTCCGCTTCTTCCATTTTTTTGTTAGGAATACCCTAATTTCGTCCGGGGACCATTCGTTTGTTGGGATGCAACCCTCGTTTGACCACTTTGAGGTACTTGGCACCAACCGTTAGACAATCCGTGAAGTTCCGTGACATGCCGAAAGTCGAAAGGAAGCATTGTTGCACAATCCGTGAGGCTCCGTAACATGCCGGAAGTCAAAAGGAAGCATTATTGCACAATTCGTGAAGTTCCATAACATTCCGGAAGGCAAAAAGGGGATGATTACATAATCCGTAAGGTTCCGTGGCATTACGGAAAGAAAACAAGTACCGTTACGAAATTCGTAAAGTTCCGTAACGTTATGGAAAAAGAATCAACAAAAAAGGAAGGGGTGTATTTAGTAAACAGGGGGGTGCAAATAGCAACCAGGCCCACTTGGGCCTTCCAAGAAGTTCTCCAGAAGGTGGTGCCTTTTGGAGGAAGCAACCTAGCTCGCCTGGGTGAGCTGGTGGCAAGCTCCTCTGTCATTTTCCTATAAATAGGGGGAGGAGGGAAGAACAAAAATGTTCAACCCTCCTGGCATCTGAGAATCACTTAAAATTAGTGAGAAAAATTGTTTTCGTGAATAAAATCCAAGCCAATGCGCTTGCGTAACGCTTCCAAGACGTTTCCGTGGGTGATTTCGTGAAGATTTTCAACCGTTCTTCGTCGATCTTCGGTCTACAACCGGTAAGTTCCCGAAATCGAATTTTTCAATTCATTCTATGTACAATTAGTGGTCCCCATTTGTTTCGCGTGCTTTTATTTTTATTTCATTTATTTTCTGTACCCCCTTTTGACGTGCTTTAGTCATTTATTTAAGTCATTTTCTTGCCTAATAAAAAATAAAATAAATTTCCACCGATCATTCGTATTATAATGTCTTTTAATTTCTGTTAAAATAAAATCTGACCATTCGATCATGCTGTAACCACGTTAAAAACCAAAAAAGAGACAAAATAATAATATAATAATCAAAAAATATCTTTTAGTAAAATAATAATAAAAAAATCAATCAGACGTTTTTTCTTTGGGATTTCTCTTTCTTAATCGAATTGATTAATAACCAAAGTGAAACTAAGACTAAAACCAATTCATAAATCAAACTTTTGTCATCACCTAAAAAAGCCATTTTTAAGGTCCAAACGCCTTAAAATGGTCTTTTCCGCTTTTATTGGTTAAACGTAGATTTCTAAAAAAACCCTAAAAACAACACGTAGCTTTATTACCTATTTTCAAAAATAAACAAGAGATCATTAATGGTCCAATGCCTTAATGTTTTCTCTCCTTTCAAAAAGAATCGAAAGATTGTTTAATGGTCCAACGCCTTAAAATGACATTTCATTCAATAAAAACATATTTTGCAAAAAAAGGATAAAAACAAATTAACCACCGTTAGGTTCTCAAAGAACTACGTAGGTCTGATTTCCTAATCACAATTAAGGAATACGTAGGAGCAAGGGAAACACCCTCGTCGACCACAAAAGATAAAAAAATATATAAAAGGCATAAAAAGACATAGGAACGTGAAAAAGGGAAGATAACACAAATTGAAGTCATATTTGCACATTTGATTAAAGGTTGTCGTCTCTTGCGACGAATGTGTGGGGTGCTAATACCTTCCCCGTGCGTAAATACAACTCCCGAGCCTTTCACTTAAAATTCGTAGACCACGTCTTTTCCGGTTTTTTCGACGTTTTCCTCAAATAAACGTTGGTGGTGACTCCGCGCGTATTCCTTTCTTGGAAGACGCTCCCACGAGTCACGCGTCGCCCTCGCGCCGAAGGGTAGGTTGCGACAGTTGACGACTCCACTGGGGACTATTTTGGAGAGTTAGGCCATTTAATCTTGTGCAATGTTTTGTCATGACTTTCTCCATTTTTGGTTTCCCTTTTATTTTTCTTATGTTCTTGTATATATAACTCTTTGATGCTTTTAGTGCGTTTTAAAATGTATGCATGAGGTAAATATTTATTCATTTGATGCACACAAACACCAACACTATTTGCACACACGGTGAGTTGAAAAAGGGCCATATACCCGGGTTCGTGGGAACATAAGGAGTGGAGGTGAATCTGTGATCATGCTAGGTCTCCGACTTGCTTGATTACAGTGAACCCTCATCTAGAGTTTTTCTCTTTGATAACATATTGTTACTAGTAGTCCCTACTACTGCAATATGTTCTTCAAAGGGGATCATACCTCTAGAGACCACCAAGAGAGATATGACCACCTTGGGAATTATCACTAAAAGCCCTTTTAGCTCCCTCCCATGTAGGTCCCTAAAATAAGGGCACGAAGCAAACACGATGCATGCCATTTTTCACACTGCCATACATGTAGTCAAAGTGTCATGTACCCCTTTGCTTATATTTGGTTGTGAATATTGGCGTACTATGTACATCCCCGTGTTGTGCCTTTTGCATATGCATCATGCACGGGTTCTGTCTTGATCCCCTCTCTTTGGCAAACCAACGGAGGGTCCGCATCACCTTCTTAAATACATACGTCGGGCACTGTGCTACCTCAAGACGTTGTATCTAAGAAGGAGACAATTTCCCGGGCTCCCGTATTCATAAATTGCATCTGTATCATATGCATTTCTTCATGCATTCATCCATTCCACCCATGATAGATGTTGGAGTTTTGATTCGCACTAGATTTTGTTTCACATTAGTAAAACATGGGATCAAGTCAAAAGCCTTCACTTAAAAAGAGGTTCTATCAAGTCAAGGTCAAGAGCCTAGGGATCACCAGTCTAAAAGAGTTAGGGCAGTTGATGGGTCAGCTCCAACGGCAAGCTTTTCGCAAAGCTTATGGTAAAATCTGTGACCTAGCCATGGTAGAAGTCTCCACAGAGGCCATTGCCTCCCTCGCCCAGTATTATGATCAGCCGTTGAGGTGCTTCACCTTTGGGGACTTCTAGTTATCACCCATGGTGGAAGAATTTGAAGAGATCATAGGATGTCCTCTAGGGGGAAGGAGACCATACCTCTTCTCAGGGTTCTATCCCTCATTAGCTAGAATTTCTAAGATAGTCCAAATCTCGGCGCAGGAATTAGACCACAGAAAGCAACTCGAAAATGGGGTGGTTGGAATACCGAGAAAATGTTTGGAGGCAAAAGCAAGAATCTTGGCAGGTAGAGGCGAATGGGCCCCGTTCATAGACATTCTCGCACTGTTGATCTTCGGAGGAGTCCTCTTTCCCAATGTGGATGGGTTGGTGAATCTAGCAGCGATCGACGCTTTTCTCGCCTATCATGACCACAAGGAAAGCCCGGTTGTCGCTATGCTAGCTGACCTATATGACACCTTCGACCGAAGATGTGATAAGAGCGGTACGAGGATTGTTTGTTGTACTCCGGCTCTTTATGTATGGTTGGTTTCACACCTTTTTGGCCAAGAGGTGAGGCATGCTAGCCCGCTAGAAAGCCATCGTTCATGCACAGAGAAAGGAGGGGCAAATTGGGACCGACTCTTAGCAAACAAAGAAAGAGCGTCTGTCAATTGGTTCCCTCGATGGAAAGAAGGAAGAACCGTGGTTCTTATTTTGTGCGGAGGATTTTCAAATGTTCCCTTGATGGGGACAAGGGGTTGCATCAGTTACAATCCCGTTCTTGCTATAAGGCAACTTGGCTACCCTATGAGTGGAGCACCACTAGAGGAAGAGCTCGCGCCTGTCATTTCACGAGGTTTCAATAAGACCAACGTGGAGACACTTCAGAAGGTCCACAAGGCATGGGAGGTGGTGCGAAAGAAGGACAAAGAACTCAGGGGCAGCAACAATGGGCCCATCGGTGGCTACCGTAAGTGGTTGAAAGCCCACGTGCAAGGTTTGGATTGGCTCCCGAGTTTGAGAACCGCTAAAAGGGAGGAAGTTAAGGCACCGAAGGAAGACGAAGAGGTGCAGGCCCTTAGGGCAGAACTCGAGCAAGCCCAAACAGTCAAAGAATGGTTCAAATCAGTAGCTCTGAAGATCCGAAAGGAGAATGCCGAACTGAGAGATATAAATATAGCTACCACCAAGGCCTTGGAACATGAGACCAAGAGGGCTCGTAGGGAAGAGCACGGCTGGAACAAGTTCCCAGGGGCTCTGTGGGGCAACAACAGCGAGCTTAAGCTCCGGAGAGAGGAAAGGGACCAATCATGAGTAGACAATTTGATCTTGAAAGATGAGTTGAAGGTTTGCTCAAGTTCCAAAAGAAATTTGTCTCAGCGGTTATGCGAGACAGAGACCAACATGTTAGCCATCGTCAGCAAGTACCAAGAAGAACTAAATCTAACCACGGCCCACGAGCATAGAGTGGCGGACAAGTATGCCCAAGTGTACACGGAAAAGGAGGCTAGAGGAAGGGTTGTCGACTCGTTACATCAAAAGGCAACAATGTGGATGGACCGATTTGCTCTAACCTTGAACTGGAGCCAAGAACTTCCCCGATTGCTAGCCAAGGCCAAAGCAATGGAGAACACCTACTCCACCCCCTAGGAGATCCATGGACTTCTCATCTATTGTCAGCATATGATAGACTTAATGGCCCATATAATTAGAAACCGCTAGGAAGTTTGTATTGTCACCCAGATCTTGACTAGTTATAACTTTCTGAATGCGGGGAACCATTTGATCCCACATTTTTTTTCACTATCTAGAAACAATCAAGTCCGATAGCACGCAGAGACAAATTATGGTCATCCGCGCCTTTCGTCGACCGAGAGGAACGAATTCGACAGTATCAGGATGGTGTCGGTACTGATCACTTTCAAAATTTTTGTAGGTTCCGCTGGCAAGGAGATTGACCGGCCAAATGGTGTTTCGCTCGAACGAAATTAGTGTCTTATCTTTACTTTCCTTTTATCTCCAATAAAAGACAAGTAAAGAGGGGCAACTGTCATGCCCTAATTTCATCCGGGGACCATCCGTTTGTTGGGATGCGACCCCCATTTGACCACTTCGAGGTACTTGGCACCCATCGTTACGCAATCCGTGAAGTTCCGTGACATGCCAGAAGTCGAAAGGAAGCATTGTTGCACAATCCGTGAGGTTCCGTAACATGCCGAAAGTCAAAAGGAAGCATTGTTGCACAATTCGTGCAGTTCTGTAACATTTCGGAAGGCAAAAAAGGGATGATTACGTAATCTGTAAGGTTCCGTGACATTACGGAAAGAAAACAAGTATCGTTACAAAATTCGTAAAGTTGCGTAACGTTACGAAAAAAGAATCAACAAAAAAGGAAGGGGGTGTATTTAGTAAATAAGGGGGAGCAAATAGCAACCAGGCCCACTTGGGCCTTCCAGGAAGTTCTCTAGAAGGCACCGCCTTCTAGAGGAAGCAACCTAGCTCGCCTGGGCGAGCTGGGTGGCAAGCTCCTCCCTCATTTTCCTATAAATAGGGGGAGGAGGGAAGAACAAAAATGTTCAACCCTCCTGGTATCTGAAAATCACTTAAAATTAGTGAGAAAAATGGTTTCTTTCGTAACGCTTCGGAGACGTTTCCGTGGGTGATTTCGCAAAGATTTTCAACCGTTCTTCGTCGTTCTTCGTTCGTTCTTCGTCGATCTTTGGTCTTCAACCGGTAAGTTCCCAAAATCGAACTTTTCATTTCATTCTATGTACCCTTAGTGGTCCCCATTTGTTTTGCGTGCTTTTATTTTTATTTCATTTACTTTTCGTACCCCCTTTTGACGTGCTTTAGTCATTTATTTAAGTCAATTTCTCACCTAATAAAAAATAAAATAAATTTCCACCGATCATTCGTATTGTAACATCTTATAATTTTTGTTAAAATAAAATCCGACCGTTTGGTCATGCCGTAACTACATTAAAAACCAAAAAAAAAAGACAAAATAATAATATAATAATAAAAAAATATCTTTTAGTAAAATAATAAAAAAAAAATCAATCAGACGTTTTTTCTTTGGGATTTCTCTTTCTTAATCGAATTGACTAATAACCAAAGTGAAACTAAGACTAAAACCAATTCATAAATCAAACTTTTGTCATCACCTAAAAAAGCCATTTTTAAGGTCCAAACGCCTTAAAATGGTATTTTCCGCTTTTATTGGTTAAATGTAGATTTCTAAAAAAAGCCTAAAAACAACACGTAGCTTTATTACCTCTTTTCAAAAATAAACAAGAGATCATTAATGGTCCAATGCCTTAATGTTTTCTCTCCTTTCAAAAAGAATCAAAAGATTGTCTAATGGTCCAACGCCTTAAAATGACCTTTCATTCAATAAAAACATATTTTGCAAAAAAAGGATAAAAACAAATTAACCACCGTTTGGTTCTCAAAGAACTACGTAGGTCTGATTTCCTTATCACAATTAAGGAATACGTAGGAGCAAGCGAAACACCCTCGTCGAGCACAAAAAGATAAAAAATATATAAAAGGTGCATAAAAGACATAAGAAAGTAAAAAGGGTGTCGCAACCTACCCTTCGGCGGGAGGGCGACGCGTGACTCGCGGGATGCGTGTTCCACGAAAGGAATACGTGTGGAGTCGCCACCAACGTTTATTTGAGGAAAACGTCGGGAAAACCGGAAAAGACGCGATCTACGAACTTTAAAGTGAAAGGTTCGGGAGTTGTATTTACGCACGGGGAAGGTATTAGCACCCCACACGTCCGTCCCAAGGGACGGCAGCCTTTAATCGAATGTGCAAATGTGACTTTGATTTCTATGTTCCCTTTTTATGTCTTTATATCCTTTATACCATTTTTATATTTTTCTCTTTTTGTGGTCGACAAGGGTGTTTCCCTTTGCTCCTACGTATTCCTCAATTTGCGATGAGGAAATCAGACCTACGTAGTTCTTTCTTATCAAGTGATTCTTTTTTACTTTAAGAGGTGATCATTTTAAGGCGTTGGACCTTGAAAAGGATCCATTTACTTAGTAAGAAATTTAAATGATAAAATTCAAAACATATTTTTGTGGACGAGCTTGACTAGGCGAGTTGATTTTAGCCTTAGTTTCACCTTAGTTATTAGTCAATTCGATTAAGAATGAGAAATCCCAAAGAGAAAAACGTCCGATTGATTTTCCGCTTTATTTTACTCATAGATATTTTTTTGATTATTATATTATTATTTTACCTCTTTTTTTTATTTCCAACGTGGTTATGGCACGACCGAACGGTCAGAATTCATTTTAACCGAAGTTAACGGATAATACAATTCAAACGATCGGTGGAAATTTATTTTATTTTTAGGTTAAGCGAGAAATGACTTAAGTAAAATGGCTTAAGCACGTCAAGAGGGGGTATAAAAAGTAAATGAAACGAGGATAGAAATACACAAAACACAATGTGGACCACCACGGGTACATAGAATGAATTGAAAAGCTTGGTTCAAGGTACTTACCCATTGAAGATCGAAGAACGATGAAGAACGAATGAAGAACGTCGAAGAACGGTCAAAACCTTTGCGAAATTGCTCACGGAAAACGTTACGGAAACGTTTCGGAAGCGCCTCGGCTTAGATTTTCTTCAGGGAAACAATTTTTCCAAGCAAATTCGAAAGAGAGAGAAGTGCCTAAGGGGCTGAACCCTTTTCCTTCTCACTTCCTCCCCTATTTATAGCGAAATAGGGGAGATGGTTGCCGCCCAGCTCGCCCAGGCGAGCCAGGTTGCTTCCTCCAGAAGCAACAGCCTTCTGGAGGAATCTTCTGGAGGGCCCAAGTGGGCCTGATTGCTATTTGTACCCCCATTTTTACTAAGTGCACCCCCCTCTGCTTTTTTTTTGGTGATTCTTTTTTCGTAAAGTTACGGAAACTTACGAATTTCGTAACGATACTTGTTTTCTTTCCGTAATGTTACGGAACCTTGCGGATTACATAATCATCCCCTTTTTGACTTACGGAATGTTACGGAACCTCACTAACTATGCAACGATGCTTCCATTTGATTTCCGGTGTGTCACGGAACCTTACGGATTGTGCATCAATATTTTCTTTTGTTTTTCGGCATGTCCCGAAATTTCACAAATTGCCTAATGATGGGTGCCAAGCACCTTACAAGGACCAAACAAAGGTCGCATGTCATCAAGCAAAGGTCCCCGGACGAAATTAGGGTATGACAGTTGCCCATCTTTACTTGTCTTTTATTGGAGATAAAAGGAAAGTAAAGATAAGACACTAATTTCGTTCCTCTCGATTGACAAGAGTCGCGGGTGACCATAAAATCTTCGCATGCAAATGACTTGTTGTTCCCGAGGGAACAAAAGGTGCAGAAGACGATGTCAGTCTCTGCATGCTATCAAGCGTTCTATCTTACAGATAGCAAAAGAATGTTTATACGGATAACCACTCGGGTATTTCCGCCCGTCAGCGTGACTCAAAAGTCAGTATGACAGATCTTGTGAGTGCGGAAGATGATGTAAATCTCCGCGTGTCAACGGGCCCGCCGCCTCTGGATGACAAAAGGTGCAGAATGACCAAATTTTGTCTCTGTGTACCATCGTACATGACTGTGTCTGAATGGCAAAGGGGTGCGAAATGACCAAATTTTGTCTCTGCATTTCATCGGGCCCGCCGCCTCTGGATGACAAAGGGTGCAAAATGACCAAATTTTGTCTCTGCGTGCCATCGGACACGACCGTGTCTGAATGGCAAAGGGGTGCGGAATGACCAAATTTTGTCTCCGCATGTCATCGGGCCCGCCGCCTCTGGATGACAAAGGGTGCAGAATGACCAAATTTTGTCTCTGCGTGCCATCGGACACGACTGTGTCTGAATGGCAAAGGGGTGCGGAATGACCAAATTTTGTCTCCGCATGTCACATGACCTCAGGGTCAGTATGACAGAGATTTGTGGGGCGGCCGACAAAAGCAAGGCTCTTGCTCCTACGTATCCTCCAATGAGGAACTCAGACCTACGTAGTTTTGGATAACTTGTGAGACTTGAAAAAGTCTCCACCGGAAGATGCTGACATCTCCGGAAAGGGCGCAGATGACCACATTTGCTTCTGCTCATCAATCACACTTGGGGTCACTGAATGACGAGGTGCGGATAACCGTAAGGTGTCTCCGCGGGTTACCAACTCTTGGGTCATGGCAACAAAAAGCGGTGCGGTCGACAAAAGCGAGGCTTTTGCTCTTACGTATCCTCCAATGAGGAACTCAGACCTACGTAGTTCTGGATAACTTGTGAGACTTAAAAAAGTCTTGGTGTTTTCTCCACTAAAATGCAAACATGCTTTAGTAAAGAGACAAATATTCCAGCTGATTAGAGCAGCATATGCTTTTTTGAGTGAAAAACAATGCGTCTACCAGGGAAGGAGAGTCTGCTGATGAAATCCCCCATAACCATAAATGAGATTTTGGATGTTAGCATTTCGTTTCTAAATGACCATTTAGAGGAAACACTGGGTTCGACAAAAATAGAAGAAAATCACTCAAAGTGTATTAATCTCGCACAGGTAAGTGTTTCATTCTAATTCCGAACCATAGATATGTCATGACTTGACTTTGCAAATTATTTCCTATCAAACCAAAAATTACATGCGTGATCATGGATCAATAGGGCTTCCCTTGGGAATGGGTTCTTTTGGTGGGTTTTTCGGCTTTTGTGTGTTTTTGGCCTTTTGATTTTTTGGTTGGCTTTTTCCTTTTCTGTTTTTGTTTAGTGCGGGGTGAAAAAGTCGCTAGCGCACAAGATTTTGGTTGACAATAAAAGGGAGAAGACCATTTTAGATCGTGGTTCCCTTTCCTTCTTTTCGTTCATTTGGGGACAATTCTGTATTGTTCAGATATTGTCCAGTCCAAAGACCTTTCTGCACATTTCTTTTGGTTTCTTTGACCAGGAGCTTTCTTCTTTTTTTAATTTCTCCCATTCTTTGGTTGGGAAGTTTCTTTCGTTTCTTTTTTCTTTCTCCCACTCTTTGATTGGGAATTTCCTTGCTTCCTTTTTTCCTTTCTCTTTGATTGGAAATTTTCCTTTTCTTCTTTTTTTCTTTCTCTTTGATTGGAAATTTTCCTTCTCTTCTTTTTTGCTTTCGAGGGTAAGGATTGACATTCTCACCCCGGGTCAAGGTTTATGGTGAGTCAAGATTTTTGGCTCAAGACTTGTAGAATGGCTAGGCATGATATATGTCAGGGTTTGGTTTGGTTCAAGGATAAAAAGGGATGCCCCACATTATTTCCATGACACATGCAAAAATGATGATTTGGAAACTTTATGCAAAACTGGTCATGCATGCACCTATGTGGACACTCAAGTGTCAAATTTTTATGGTCATGTGATGCTAGGGCTCAGGATTCATTTCCTCTATTTTAAATCAACCCAATGTTTCCAAAATATGTTCTTTTATCAATTTGTGCATTCACCCGAGTCCATTTCGGGCGTCCGGGAAAATTTTCACAGCGTTCACCCTTCAGGTGTACACATTTTTTCAAAAACTAGTTATGATCAATGAATTTTTTTTCAAAGAAAAGTTGGAAGTCATCTCTTTTCAAAAGCATGTCGGTTTTTCAGCTAAACAACTTATTTTTCTTTTTTCTCTTTTTTGTTTTTTCATTTGTTCATTTCTTTTTCTTGTTTGTTTTTGTTTTTTTTTCCTTTTTTTTTCTTTTTTTTTATGAGGTATTTTGCTATATACATGCATATCCAAGGTATCTTGCTACCTAAACATGTGTATATTTTTGTGAGGTATTTTTGCTATATACATGCATATCCAAGGTATCTTGCTACCTAAACATACATATATATATTTTGTGAGGTATCTTTTTGCTACATACATGCATATCTAAGGTATCTTGCTACCTAAACATACATATATATTTTGTGAGGTAGTTGTTTGCTACCTAAATTACATACATGCATATCTAAGGTATTTTTCACTACCTAAACACGCATACATATATTTTGTGAGGTATGACTACCTATCGAGCTTGTGCTCGTTTTATTTAAATTCTTAGGATCATGAGCAACTAGGTGTGTCCCAATAAGACTTGAGAAACAAAAGGTGATCAAATAGCATGCAGAAATTTAAAAGTTACTAGGTTGCCTCCTAGTAGCGCTTCTTTAACGTCTTGAGCTGGACGCCTTATGACTTGTCGGTCACTGACCTAGTACTTTGCTTACCTTTGGCTTTGGACTTGGTAGCCTGCTGGTCGGCCATGTGGTGTAGGCAATACTCAAACCTTTTTGTGGATGAGCAGAGGTGAACTCTAGAGGTGGCGGCGGTGCGTCTATTGCCCGCTACCGGCCATCCCAATGCTGTTGTGGTGTTTGGCCCTGCGTCTGCCTGGGGGTGCAATACTTCTTGATGAAAGCTCGATTGGTAGGGGGGGCCTGATGACCTTGCTGGGGGCAACAGGCACTCCCTTGAACTGACAGAGACCCGTATTTAGAGCTGGCAACTCCAAGACCCTGTTGGCCTTCTTCGGGTCCACTAGGTGTCTTGCGGGCACGATCCCTACAAACAATAGATGACATCAGAAATCAATTGGGGGAGGTGCATACTTACCTATGCCACGACGACATGAACTTGCTGGGGGAAACGGGCGCCCTGTAGGGCTGACAGAGGCCCGTAACCAGAGCTGGAAACCCCAGGGCCCTATTGGACTTCTTCAGGTCCACTGGGTGTCTCTGTGGGTGCGATCCCTGCAAACAATAGATGGTATCAGAAATCAGTTGAACCATATGCATACTTACCCATGTCGGGACGACACAAACCAACTGATACTTTTGAAGGGGGAGATTGGCATTGCGGTCGCTGGGCAGAATGTTGCTAAGTAGTAATGTCATCTATATCTGTGTAAGAGTGGTCATGTTGGTGTGCATGGTCCGCACTCGTCTCTTTGCAGCGGTACAGGTGAAATCTTGCCCCGGTATGCATAGTAGCTGCGTGATAGCTCCCTCTCTGGTTGTGCTTGCACAGTTGGTCGCCCTCCAATATAATGGGGTGGCGAAGAAACTGATAAAAGGAAACTACTGGCCCCTTAACCGGGAGCACGAGTCTCGGTTAAGCATTTAAAGGCAGAGGACCTTAAATTCTCTTAAGGTGCGGATGTGGAGCACATTGAAAATGAGGACACGTAGCCCTCTAAAGGTGAGGGCATGCAGCCCTCTCAAGGCGAGGATGTGTAGTCCTCTAGAGGTGAGGGCGTGCAGCCCTCTGTTGGCGAGGACGTGTAGTCCTCTAAAGGCGAGGACGTGTAGTCCTCTGACGGTGAGGGTAACTAGTACCGAAGGTGAGGGCGTGTAGCCCTCTCAAGGCGAGGACATGTAGTCCTCTGGAGGTGAGGGCGTGCAGCCCTCTGATGGTGAGGACGTGTAGTCCTCTAAAGGCGAGGACGTGTAGTCCTCTGACGGTGAGGGTAACTAGTACCGAAGGTGAGGGCGTGTAGCCCTCTCAAGGCGAGGACATGTAGTCCTCTGGAGGTGAAGGCGTGCAGCCCTCTGATGGTGAGGACGTGTAGTCCTCTCAAGGTGAGGGCGTGCAACCCTCTGTTGGCGAGGACGTGTAGTCCTTTCAAGGTGAGGGCGTGCAACCCTCTGTTGGCGAGGACGTGTAGCCCTCTGAAGGTGAGGACATGCAGTCCTTTGATGGCGAGGGCATGTAGCCCTCTGAAGGTGAGGACGTGTGGTCCTCTGATGGCGAGGGCCTGTAGCCCTACGAAGGTGAGGACATGCAGTCCTCTGAAGGTGAGGACATGCAGTCCTCTGATGGCGAGGGTGTGTAGCCCTCTGAAGGTGAGGACATGCAGTCCTCTAAAGGCGAGCCAATAGGTACAAGTACCAAAGGACTTTAACCTTACAAGAAAGGAAGAGGTTGACTTTTTGAGAGGGCCTCTCATCTATTCACTTATTACCTAATATGAACATGATGATTTTTTTGGGGATGCAAATGTATGCAACCTTCATCTTGAAATGCAGTAAATGCAGGCTTTGTATGCAATAATGCAATGTTATGGAAAATTGTACAATGTTCATGACATTCTTTCCCTATTTTGTGATTTTGATTTTGATTTGATTTTTTTTTTTGGAAAACACAAATTGACTGTCCTTTTGAAAGAGGTGATAGTCCATGCAACCTTATCCTATCTTTTGCAAATCTCTCCGAGAACTCCCTTAGAGTGTGTGTTTTGTTTGATTTAGTCATTTGACCATTTTGGAGTGACGGCAATGGAGTCGTTTGATGTTTAATCAATCCATTGAAATCCTAGGGTTTATCCCCCTTTTTTTTGTTAAAAACATCGATGGGTGAGAACTTTGATCGGCCCCTATGTTCACTTGAGGCTCATGCACGGTGCCCCTCATTGCCCCAGTGTAAGGCTTTGAGGTACCAATCGTTGTCTTTCGTCATGACCTTGTAGGAGGGAACCTATTGGGTGAGAACTTCTAATCTGCCCCTAGGTTCACTTGAGGCTCATGCACGATGCCCCTCATTGCCCCAGTGTAAGGCTTTGAGGTACCAATCGTTGACTTGTTTTCATAGCCTCGTAGTGAGGAAGAATGAAAGAAGCAGTTGATTCTTGCAAAAAGAATTTTCCAAGGACGAGAAATAGTTGAAGGATTTTTTCAGTTGATGGATTAAGTCAAATGACTCCTATGTAGAAGCAAGATGTTTTGATGATGCCGAAGGATCAAGTGCTTCTAAGTTTTATTCGAGACAAGAAATCAAGATATATGATCAAGTTGATCTCTAGAATCTTAGGAAGAAGTTTCCAAATTGAAAAACAAAAGGTTTGACCAAAGAATTCTATCATTTCAAATTGAGATTTGCTCTCTGGTAATCGATTACCAGCAGTTGAAAATGTTTATAACAGTCACTAGAAATTGAATTCAAAATTTATAATGTGTAATCGATTACACATGGATGGTAATTGATTACCAGCAGTTTATTCAAATTTTAAAGCCTGTGATCGATGACACAAGTCTTGTAATCGATTACCAGAGGAGATTTTCAGAAAATAATTTCCAAGAGTCACATCTATTCAAATGGTTTATGAATGGGCATCAAAGGTGGCTTGGAAGCACGAATTTAAAGAGAGTTTTCGTTGCCCAAAAAGTTTATCCTCTCAAAAGATTAAGGGTTTTTCTGAACTGAACTGTCTTATCCTCTCAAAAAGATTCCTTGGTCAACCACTTGCATATTCAATAAGGAATTTTGATTGGTCTTCATTGTACAATCTATCCCTTTTAAGAGAGATTTCTTCTTCTCTTCTTCTTACTTCTGAAAAGGAATTAAGAGACTGAGAGTCTCTTATTGTAGAGGATTCTTGAACACAAGGGAAGGGTTGTCCCTGTGTGGTTCAGACTTTGTAAAAGGAGTTTTACAAAAAGAGTGGAAAATCTCAAGTGGGTTTCTTGAGGACTGGACGTAGGTGCGGGAAGTAGCCGAACCAGTATAAATCAAGTTTGCATTCCTCTCTTCCTTTAAACTTCTTTTATTTATTTCTATTTATCTTTTGCTTTAAAGAAGTTTATTTTGAATTGTCTTTTGAGTAATTCATGTTAAGGGTGCATTGTTAATCCAAAAAGAAAGAGTGATAGTTCAATTGGGGAATAGTCTTTGCATCTTAATTCAACCCCCCCTTTTTCTTAAGGTAACTGAGGCCATTTGTCCAACATCCTATTCTTGATAACTCACTTCTCTCTAAAAAGACAAAATGAGGTCACATGAACGTCTATATTTTTACTTGAAAACACAGTCAATCAAATGCCTTTTTATTTTTTATTTTGAAACTTATTTGTTTTGAACTTTGCTCGTTGTTTTATGGCACCCCCACCAACGTGCAAGACGAGTAATCTCTGATTGAACGGTCTTGGAAGTCCAAACTCAGGAGCACAGGTCGCTTGAGCAAACTGACCAATGGCTTGCACTTGAAAATCCTGATGAGTCATTAGAGACATCTAACAACAGCTTTCAAAATTTCCCCATGTGTGGCATCTCTTGTCAATGTCAGGATTTACACGCGATTCTCCTCAAATTTCAGCCAGCCCGTATCAATTAGACTTCACACTTTATGCTTCGGGGTCATACAATGCTCAATGGAATGCCCAGGGGCTCCTCCATGATAAGCACACGTTGCGTTCGAGTCGTATCCTTAGAAAAATGGAGGTTGAGGAACCTTGGTTGGGGTTATGGCTACCATTGAATTATCGAGTGGATATGGATCAAGTTTAGCATATGACAACGGAATTTGGGGTGAACCCTACAGGCTTTTTGCTGCAAAATTCCTTTTTGTTGGTGTTTTTTTTGGTTTGTGCTAAAGGTGGTCTTTGTCATTGGAAGTGCGGTAGACAGGCTTTGTGGTTGATTTAGGGATGGCCTTTGTGGATAACTGGGTGGTGGGTAAGGAGGTTTGTTATTGGCTGAGTAATGACATTGTTGGGTTGGTGGGAAACTTGGCCGTATAGGAATGGCAGTCACAACATGGGTTTCTCCCTCTTTCTCACCCTCTTTATTTGCCCCAGTTTTCTCAGTCGTCCTAGTAGGATGATCAAATTTGCCTCTTTTCGGACCCACATTGATCCTTTCACTGGCGAAGACCAAATCTGCAAAGCTTTGAGGGTGCGCAGCCCACCATCTTTTCATAGTAGAGTACCGATAATGTGTCTACCATCACGATTATCGTCTCCCTTTTTGCACATGTTCTGTAGTTGCATCCTATCCGGAACCATATCAGAATAGTACTGATACTGCCTAACGAAGGCAACCATTAGGTCCTTCCAAGTATGGACTTGGGAAGGTTCCAAGTTAGTGTACCATGTAACAACTACCCCAGTAAGACTTTCTTGGAAGAAATGTATTAGCAGTTCCTCATCTTGGCGTATGCCCTTATCTTCCGACAATACATCTTTGGATGGTTCTTGGGGCAAGTAGTCCCTTTGTACTTGTCAAAGTCCAGCACCTTGAACTTGGGAGGGGTGATGATATTGGGTACTAGGAACAACTCTTCTAGGTTAGCAAAGGCATAATCTTTACCTCCTTCAATGGCCCTGAGCCTTTCCTCTTTCCCATTTCTGTCATAGCATGAGGGTTTTTAACTGTTGAGGGTTGTGGTTGTGGGTGACACTGAGGGCCCTCCAAAGTGTTTTGCAGGGGTATACCACCAACTGCTTTCCCTTCAGTGGCATATCCGAGGCAAGGCTCGAAGTCGGCTAGATTGTGGTGGGGCATTCCATGTGTCTCCTCCATGGGTCGAGAGACATGTGCATGATCAGATTGAGGTTGTTGGCTCTTAATAAGTATGGGAGTGGAGTTATTGACATCCTCATTGGGAATGTACGCCACATTGGGTGGTGTATAGTTTGGGAGGCAAGCCATATGGCGGGAAGGCGTGCTTGTTTTGAATTTGCACGTCATGGGGTCATCCGTACTTCCTAAATCTTTGCCTACCATATTTGAGGTTGGATGATTCATTTGCTTGAGGCCGGATGGGGACGTCGGGTTCACCTTAGCAACAGCGTTGGTAGTGGCAACTGCAACCATATCGACTTCCCTTATCTTTTTCATGCTTATTATGGCCCCCATCATTGTGGCCATTTGCTCTTTCGTGGCCTCCATTTCGGCCTTCATCTTCTCTTGCACCTCCTCTGCTTCACCTATTACTCTAGCTCTAGCACGAGTTCGGTAAGGGCGCCGTAAAGCATGTTTTTTTTTTTTTTGGTGTCAATGATTAAGTTCATTTTATTTTATTTTTCAAGGAAAGAATGCAATGAGCAATGCAACCAATGAAAAGCATGGATGTATGCGAATGATGTATAGTTGAAGTATTGCGAATTTTTACGCAGGATATGGGGTTGAATCAATTTAGATTTTCAACATGGTCCATGACATTTTTGTCAAGGTGAAACTGGAAGTAACAAGGACATCAACAATCCTAAATATGTTTGGCAGTAGACGAAGCAGTGATGTGACTCGATTCATCTTTTGCCCCAATTTTGCAAGACGGTTACTTCCATATTTCAACTTGACTTGATGAACCTTTTTGTAAAAGCATGAGCTTGGTTCAACCCTATAATCCAAGGAATGGCAATTCTGATCGCCAATACTTCAACAACATCTCATAGGGATGAATGACTCGGGCATACTTTAAGCTTATGCACAGAAAATGTAATTATGAAATTGAGATGCCCGAAGAAACACCATTTCCTAGTTAACCATGCATTAGGTACCATGTTCAATTATTTTGTTTTGTTGTTGTGTGCTTTTTTTTTTTTTAGAAATGGGTTTATGATCCCAACATGGTTGGCTCATGGTGCCTAACACATGCAACTAAGAATGTAGTGTGAAGTTTCACGCTTCCCCTTTTTTGTTTTTGTTTTGTAGAGGAAAACGCAAGGATGAGCAAACATGAAAACAAATGGTATGCAATTTTGCAGATCAAAAATTTTGTTGAACGCATATGCATGATGATGCCATGACTCATGCAAAATGTGAGGCTGGAATATGATAACGGACAAGTGCAGGAACGATATGTTCATTATGATGTTATGAAGAGATGCTTATGCGATGCATGATATGAATGCATTTTACGGACACGAGAGCCCGGAAAATTATCTCTTCTTACTTGCGCATTTGGGGGCGCAGTGCCCCATGTGTACAATTAAGAAGGTGATATGGACCTTCCGGCTTCCCGTGACAAAGGACGAGACCAACATACAATGCATGCTAGAGATAAAATGCGGGAGTGACTTGATTCGCACTGATTTTTGGAGTAAAAACGTGGGATAAACTCATTTTATTCAAAAAGTTATAACTAGTCAAGATCTGAGCGACAATACAAACTTCCTAGCGGTTTCTAATCATATGGTCCATCAAGTCTATCATATGCTGATAATAGCTGAGAAGTCCGTGGATCTCCTCGGGGGCGGAGTAGGTGTCCGCCATTGCTTTGGCCTTGGCTAGCAATCGGGGAAGTCCTTGACTCCTGTTCAAAGTAAGATCAAATCGGTCCATCCTCATTGTTTGCCTCTTGGTGCAATGAAATCAATTACCCTTTCCCTTGCTTCCCTTTCTGCTGATATCTTGGCGTACTCATCCTCTAGCCTTTGCTCGTGAGTCGCCGCTAGATTTAGCTTCTCTTTGCACTCATCGATGATGGTCCACATATTCCCTTTAGTCTCACTTTAACTGTTGGGACAAATTTCTTTTCGACCTAAGGCAAGCCTTTAGCTCGTCCTTCCAGATCATGCCTTTGACCCGTGATGATTCCTTTCACCTCTTCGGAGTTTGAGCTCACTATTGCTGCCCTATAAAGCCCCTCAAAACTTGTTTTGATCGTGTTCTTCCTTTCGGGCCTTCTTGGTTTCTCATTCCAAGGCTTCATCGGTGGCCATATTGACGTCCCTTAGTTCATCATACTCTCTTCAGACTTTGATGGCTATGAACTTGAACTTCTCTTTGACTACCCGGGCTCTTTCAAGCTTTGCCTTTAGGGCTTGTACCTCATCACTTTCTTCCGAAGCTTTAACCTCATTGTCTCTCACAATCTTTAGATTTGGGAGCCAATCCAATCCTTGTGTCCGGACTCTCAGCCACTTATGATAGCCGCCGATGATCCCATTACTGCTTCCCCTAAGCTCTCTGTCCTTTCTTCACGCCGCATCCCATGCCTTGCAAACTCCTTGGAGTACCTTTGCATTGGGGTCACTGAAACCCCGTGTAATGAAAGGCGTGATGCTTTTGTCTAATGGCGCTCCTCTCATGGGGTAGCCAAGCTGTCTTATGGCGAGGACATGATTATAATTTATACAACCCCTTGTTCCCATTAAGGGAACATGAAGATAGAATCTTGATTCTTCCTTCCTTCTAGTGAGGGAACCAATTAACAGATGCCCCTCTATGCTAGCCAAGAGTTGGTCCCAATTCGTCTTTCTTTCTTCGACGCACGAGCGGTGACCTTGTAGCGGATAGACGGGCCTACCTTCTTGGAGAAAAAGGGTGTGAAACCAGCCACACATAGAGAGCCAGTGCACAACAAACAATTCTTGCACTGCTGTTTTCACATCCCCGGTCGAACGTGTCATACATGGCCAAAATGGCGACGACCGGGCTTTCCTTGCCATGATGAAAGGCGAGGAAAGCGTCAATCGCTGCTAGGTCTACTAACCCTTCCATATTCGGAAAGAGGACAACTCCAAAGATCAAAAGCGCCAAGATGTCAATAAAAGAAAGCCCATTCGCCTTGATTTGCCAAGGCCTTTGCCCTTTCCTCCAAACACTTCCTTGGTACTCCAACTATCCCATTCCTGTTTTGCTTTACCCGGTCCAACTCTTGTGCTGAGATTTTCACTACCTTGGCAACTCTTGTCGTGGAAGGATAGAACCTAGAGAAAAGATATGGCTTCCTTCCTCCCAGTGGGTATCCCAGGATTTCTTCAAACTCTTTCACAGTCGGCACTAGCTGGAAGTCCTCGAATGTGAAGCACCTTAGGGGCTGGTCATAATACTGGGAAAGGGATGCAATTGGTTCCATGGAGACTTCTACCATAGCTAGGTCCCAAATCTTACCGTAGGCTCTGCAGAAGGCTTGCCATTGAAGTTGACCCATTAATTGCCCCAACTCTCGTAAACTAGTGACCTCTAAGCTCTTGATTTTGACTTGATAGAACCTCTTTTTAAGCGAAGGCTTTTGACTCGATCCCATGTTTTACTAAAGTGAAATAAAATCTAGTGCGATTCAAAACTCCGACATCTATCATGGGTGGAATGGATGAATGCATGAAGAAATGCATATGACACAGATGCAATTTACGAATATGGGAGCCCGAGAAACTGTCTCCTTCTTAGATACAACGTCTAGGGGTAGCAAAGTGCCCCAACGTATGTATTTAAAAAGGTGACACGGACCCTTCGTTGGTTTTTTTATAGAGGGGATCAAGACAGAACCCCTATGCGTATGCAAAAGGCGCAATAGCATGATAATATCCACTGAACATAACCAAAAGGGTATATTATATTTATGCATGGCAGTGTGAAAAATGGCACGCAGCGTGTTTGCTCCGTGCCCCTATTTAAGGGACCTATAAAGGAGAGAACTAACTAGCCATTTAGTGATAACCCCCAAGGTAGTCATATCTCTTTTGATAGTTTCTAGAGGTATCATTCTCTTCGAAGAACATATTGCAGCAGTAGGGACTACTAGCAACAATAAGTTTTCAAAGAGAAAAGCTCTAGATGAGGGTTCACTGTAATCAAGCAAGTCGGAGACCTAGCATGATCACAGATTCACCTCCACTCCTTATGTTCCCATGAACCCGGGTATAGGGCCCTTTTTCACTCACAGTGTGTGCAAATAGTGTTGGTGTTTGTGTGCATCAAATGAATAAATATTTACTTCATGCATACATTTTAAAACGCACTAAAAAGCAACAAAGAGTTTATATACACAAGAACATAATGAAGGGAAACCAACAAAGGAGTAAGTCATGGTAAAACATTGCACAAGATTAAATGGTCTAACTCTCTAAAAACAGTCCCCAGTGGAGTCGCCAACTGTCGCAACCTACCCTTCGGCGGGAGGGCGAAGCGTGACTCGCGGGATGTGTGTTCCACGAAAAGAATACGCGCGGAGTCGCCACCAACGTTTATTTGAGGAAAACGTCGGGAAAACCGGAAAAGACGCGATCTACGAACTTTAAAGTGAAAGGTTCGGGAGTTGTATTTACGCACGGGGAAGGTATTAGCACCCCACACGTCCGTCCCAAGGGACGGCAGCCTTTAATTGAATGTGCAAACGTGACTTTGATTTCTATGTTCCCTTTTTATGTCTTTATATCCTTTATACCTTTTTTATATTTTTCTCTTTTTGTGGTCGACAAGGGTGTTTCCCTTTGCTCCTACGTATTCCTCAATTTGCGATGAGGAAATCAGACCTACGTAGTTCTTTCTTATCAAGTGATTCTTTTTTACTTTAAGAGGTGATCATTTTAAGGTGTTGGACCTTGAAAATGATCCATTTACTTAGTAAGAAATTTAAATGATAAAATTCAAAACCTATTTTTGTGGACGAGCTTGACTAGGCGAGTTGATTTTAGCCTTAGTTTCACCTTAATTATTAGTCAATTCGATTAAGAATGAGAAATCCCAAAGAGAAAAACGTCCGATTGATTTTCCGCTTTATTTTACTAAAAGATATTTTTTTGATTATTATATTATTATTTTACCTCTTTTTTTGATTTCCAACGTGGTTACGGCACAACCGAACGGTCGGAATTCATTTTAACCGAAGTTAACGGATAATACAATTCAAACGATCGGTGGAAATTTATTTTATTTTTAGGTTAAGCGAGAAATGACTTAAGTAAAATGGCTTAAGCATGTCAAGAGGGGGTATAAAAAGTAAATGAAACGAGGATAGAAATACACAAAACACAATGTGGACCACCATGGGTACATAGAATGAATTGAAAAGCTTGGTTCAAGGTACTTACCCGTTGAAGATCGAAGAACGATGAAGAACGAATGAAGAACGTCGAAGAACGGTCAAAACCTTTGCGAAATTCCTCACGGAAAACGTTACGGAAACGTTTCGGAAGCGCCTCGGCTTAGATTTTCTTCACGGAAACAATTTTTCCAAGAAAATTCGAAAGAGAGAGAAGTGCCTAAGGGGCTGAACCCTTTTCCTTCTCACTTCCTCCCCTATTTATAGCAAAATAGGGGAGATGGTTGCCGCCCAACTCGCCCAGGCGAGCCAGGTTGCTTCCTCCAGAAGCAACAGCCTTCTGGAGGAATCTTCTGGAGGGCCCATGTGGGCCTGGTTGCTATTTGCACGCCCATTTTTACTAAGTACACCCCCCTCTGCTTTTTTTTTGGTGATTCTTTTTTCGTAAAGTTATGGAAACTTACGAATTTCGTAACAATACTTGTTTTCTTTCCGTAAAGTTACGGAACCTTGCGGATTACATAATCATCCCCTTTATGACTTACGGAATGTTACGGAACCTCACTAATTATGCAAAGATGCTTCCATTTGATTTTCGGTGTGTCACGGAACCTTACGGATTGTGCATCAATATTTTCTTTTGTTTTTCGGCATGTCCCGGAATTTCACAAATTGCCTAATGATGGGTGCCAAGCACCTTACAAGGACCAAACAAAGGTCGCATGTCATCAAGCAAAGGTCCCCGGACGAAATTAGGGCATGACAAAGGGAAAATAACATAAAATTGAAGTCATATTTGCACATTTGATTAAAGGTTGCCGTCTCTTGCGACGGACATGTGGGGTGTTAATACCTTTCCCGTGCGTAAATATAACTCCTGAACCTTTCACTTAAAGTTCGTAGACCACGTCTTTTCTAGTTTTTCTGACGTTTTCCTCAAATAAACGTTGGTGGCGACTCCGCACATATTCCTTTCCTGGAAGACGCACCCACGAGTCACACGTCGCCCTCGCGCCGAAGGGTAGGTTGCGACAGGAAGCTTTCTCTTTTGTGCAACTATCTTATCCTCTATTTCAGGTGTAGAATGAAGCTTGATAGGTTCAGGTGCAGGTTCTGCCATTGTTGGAGGCACTTGAATTTGGTTGCCAGACTTCAAGGTGATGACACTCACATTTTTCGGATTCTGCACAGTCTGTGAAGGCAATTTGTTAGAATTTTGGGACTGAGCTTGGTTCAACTGAGTAGCCATCTGCCTCATCTGATTTTTTAGACTCTGAATGGAGGCTCTTGTCTCTTGCTGAAATTGCATATTCTGGATGGTCATTTGCCTCACTAACTCTTCCAAGGTAGGTTGAGGAGGTGCCTCAGCTGCTTGTTGTCTTTGTTGTGACTGTTGTTGTTGTTGCTGAATTGGAGGAGGAACATATGGCTTGCTTGGACCAGCAATATTCTGGAAAGGAAGGACATGCTGTTGTTGTTGTGGAGGACTTGTCCATCTCAGATTTGGAAGATTCCTCCAACCTGGATTGTATCTGTTGCTTGAAAGATCATAATTATTCTGTTATTGTTGGTTTTGCTGCTAAGGGGGTCTATTATAAATGTTTGCAGCATAAGCTTCCGGTTGTTCATTGACTCCATATTGCTGCAAAGAAGGACAGAGATCTGTATGGTGATCTGCAGATGAACATAGACCATAGACTCTTGCAACAGGGGCAAATGCAGATTTCTGATTCATGGCAAGCTGAGTTACTAGGTTGACCAAGGCATCAAGTTTTCCTTCAAGCTTTTTATTTTCAGTAGATGAAGATGAATCTGTGGTCACCTCATGGACTCCTCTAAGGACAATAACATCATTTCTTGCATTGAATTGTTGAGAGTTGGAAGCCATCTTCTCAATCAAATTCCTAGCCTCAGCAGGGGTCATATCACCAAGAGCTCCACCACTGGCAGCATCAATCATACTCCTCTCCATGTTGCTAAGTCCCTTATAGAAATATTGAAGAAGGAGTTGCTCATAAATCTGGTGGTGAGGACAGCTTGCACACAATTTCTTGAATCTTTCCCAGTACTCATACAAGCTCTCTCCACTAAGTTGCCTAATGCCTGAAATGTCTTTCCTGATGGCGATAGTCCTAGATGCAGGGAAGAATTTCTCCTAGAACACCCTCTTAAGGTCATCCCAGTTGAAAATGGACCTGGGAGCAAGGTAGTACAACAAATCTTTTGCCACTCCCTCCAGAGAATCAGGAAAAGCCTTTAGAAAGATATGATCTTCCTGGACATCAGGGGGATTCATGGTGGAACAAACAATATGGAACTCCTTAAGATGCTTATGAGGATCTTCACTTGCAAGACCATGAGTCATACCCTAATTTCGTCCGGGGACTATTGCTTGATGGCATGCAACCTTTAATTGACCGCTTCGAGGTACTTGGTGCCCTTTATTGCACAATATGTGAAGTCCCAAGACGTGCCGGAAATCAAAAGGAAGCGTGGTTACGCAATCCGTGGAATTCTGTAATGTGACAAAAACCAAAAGGAAGTATTGTTACGCAATCCGTGAGTTTTCGTAACTTTTTCAAAAGCTAAAAAAGAGTAATTACATGATCCGTAAGGTTTCGTAACCTTATGGAAAGAAAATAAGTATCATTACGAAATTCATAAAGTTTCGTAATGTTACAGAAAAAGAATCACCAAAAAAAAGCGAAGGGGGTGTATTTAGTAAAAAAGGGGGCGCAAATAGCAACCAGGCCCACTTGGACCTTCCAGATTCTTCCTCCAGAAGGCAGTTGCTTCTGGAGGAAGCAACCTGGCTTGCCTGGGCGAGCTGGGTGGCAAGCTCCTCCCCTATTTTGCTATAAATAGGGGGATGAGTGAAGAGGAAAGGGGTTCAGCCTTCTTGGCACTTCGTATTCACTTGAAATTGCTGAGGAAAATTGTTTCCGTGAAGAAAATCCAAGTCGAGGCGCTTCCGTAACGTTTCCGTGGATAATTACGCGAAGATTTTCAACCACTCTTCGGCATTCATTGTTCGTTCTTCGTTGTTCTTCGGTCTTCAACCGGTAAGTACCCCTAATCGAGCTTTTCAATTCATTCTATGTACCCGTGGTGGTCCCCATTTGTTTTTTTGTACTTTTATTTCTCGTTTCATTTACTTTCCGTACCCCCTTTTGACGTTCTTCAATCATTTATTTAAGTCATTTCTCACCTAATAAAAAAATAAAATAAATTTCCACCGATCCTTTGATTTGTAATATCCGTTAATTCCTGTTAAAATGAAATCCGACTGTTCGGTCGTGTCGTAACCACGTTGGAAATAAAAAAAAGAGGTAAAATAATAATATAATAATCAAAAAATACCTTTTAGTAAAATAAAGCGAAAAATCAATCGAATGTTTCTCTTTGGGATTTCTCTTTCTTAATTGAATTGACTAATAACTAAAGCGAAACTAAGGCTAAAATCAACCCGCAAAGTCAAGCTCGTCCACAAAAAAATCACTAAAAAGGATTTGAAAGTTCAATATCTCAGTTTTTCTTACCAAGTAAATGGATCGTTTTTAAGGTCCAAAGTCTTTAAATGATCACCTTCCAAGTAAAAAGAATCGCTTGATTCACCCCTAAAAAAGAACTACGTAGGTCTGATTTCCTCTTCGATGGAGGGTACGTAGGAGCAAGAGCCTCGCTTTTGTCGACCTCAAAAATAAAAAAGAAATAAAATTTAAGGTAACACAATTTCACACAATTCTAAAAAATAGGTTGTTGTCCTTTGAGACAAACGTGAGAGGTGTTAATACCTTCCTCAAACGTAAATACAACTCCCGAACTTGGACTATTCATTTTGACCGGTTTCCTTCGGTTTTTTCCGACGTTTTCCACAAATAAACATTGGTGGTGACTCCGCGCATCTTTCCTCCTTTGGAAAGTGCACTTGTGAGCCTCGCTTCGCTCGCCCGCAAAAAGGCATGTTACGACAGTTGGCGACTCCACTGGGGATATGTTTTTGTGAGTTAGGCTTATTTTAAAGAATTGTGGAATTGTGAAACTTTGTGTGTGCATTTGTTGAACTGTGTAAAATGTAATAATTGCTGTCTTTTCCACATTTTCCCTATACCCGGGTTCATGAGAATTTAAGGAGTGGAGGTGAATCTATGATCATGCTAGGTCTCCGACTTGCTTGATAATAGTGAAACCTCGTCTAGAGCTTTCTCTCTTTATAATATATTGTCGCTGGTATTCCATACCGCCACAATATTGTTATCTTGAGTGATGATACCTCTAGAAAATAGCCATGTGAGTTATGAATCATTGGGAGTAGTTATTAGAGACCCCTAGATATTATCTTATAGGTTCCCAAATAAGGGCATAGAGCAAACACGCTCCGTGCCATTTGTTCTCATGCATTTCTCTGCGAATAGCACATGAAATATAGTTTTGCTAATGATGTTTTGTTTCTCTAGAGTAATACGTCACTTTTTAATACACACGTTGAGGCCCCATAATGCCTAGAACGTAGTATTAAAAAGATGGATCTTTTTTGATATCGCATATGTGAATTACCCCTTGTTTTGTTTGCTTTCCGTTTTCATGCATGCGCATTGCATCATTCATATCGGAGTCTTGATCCACCCCTTTTTTAGGTAAATGATGGGGACAAATCAAAACGGAAAAAGATTTTATCAAGTCAAGATTAAGGGTCTAGATGTCACCAACCTCAAGGAGTTGGGACGATTGATGGGACCTCCCCAAAGGCAAGCCTTCCGCAAAGTGTGCGGAAAGATTTTAGATTTGACCGCAGTGGAGGTATTTACGGAAGCTATTGTATCCCTCGCCCAATACTATGACCAGCCGTTGAGATGCTTCACGTTTGGGGACTTCCAAATGGTACCGACTGTTGAAGAATTTGAGGAGATATTAGGATGCCCTCTTGGGGGAAGAAAACCATATCTTTTCTCCGGGTTTCTTCCCTCTTTGAGCAAGATTGCAGCTGTGGTCGGAGATTCGGAGAGAGAGTTGGATTATATAAAGCAAACTCGAAACGGCATAGTGGGCATACCGCGGAAATACTTGGAAGGCAAGGCAAGGGATATGGCAAGTCAATAAAAGTGGGTCCCATTTGCGGATATACTAGCTTTGTTGATCTTTGGGGTTGTCCTCTTTCCGAATGTGGATGGTTTGGTGGACCTAGCCGCAATTGATGCTTTCCTTGCATATCACCATAGCAAGGAGAGCCCAGTGGTGGCTATCTTGGTGGACTTATTTGATACATTCGACCGAAGGTGCGGGAAGAACAGCACACGGATCATTTGCTGCTTACCCGCTCTTTGTGTGTGGTTGGTTTCGCACCTATTCCAACAAGACATAAGACACCCGTGTCCGCTTCAAAGTTATCGCTCGTGCGTCGAGAAGAGAAGAGTTGATTGGGACCAACACTTGGCTGGGATAGGAGGCAGCACAATCAATTGGTTTCCTCGATGGAAGGAAGGAAAGGAGGGAGTTCTTTTCTCATGTGGGGACTACCCTAACGTTCCGTTGATGGGGACGAGGGGTTGTATTAACTATAATCCCGCACTTGCCATAAGACAACTAGGGTACCCCATGAGGGGAGCGCCAACGGAAGAGAGCCTCTCGCCTTTCCTTGTGAGAGATTTCGGTGCTCAAAGTCTCAAGGTTGTACAAAGAGTCCACAAGGCGTGGAGAAGTCCGTTGAGGAGGGATAAAGAACTTAGGGGCATTCGTAATGGCATTATCGGTGGTTATCATGAATGGCTAAGAGTTCATACACGAGGGTTAGATTGGCTCTCCAAGTTGAAAGTTGTCAATGAGGAGAATTTCGAAGCTCCGGAAGAGGATGAAGAAATCCAAGCTCTAAAATTAGAGCTAGGAAAGGCAAGGCTCGCCAAAGAAAAATTCAAGTCAGCCGCTACAAACATCCAGAAAGAGTGCACCGATTTACGAGAGGAAAACGCGGCCACTGCAAGAGCCCTTGAACAAGAAACCAAAAGGGCCCGCAAGGAGGAAAATGGCCGAGATAAATTCTGAGGAGCTTTGTGGGGCAGCAACAATGAACTCAAGCTCCGGAGAGAGGAAAAGGACCAGTCACGGGTGCATGGCATGATCTTAAAGGAAGAGTTATTTGCTTGCTATTGATCCAAGAGGAGTTTGGCTCAACACTTGGAAGCCACGGAGCGAAGCATGCTAGCCATCATAGGGCAGTACAAGGAAGAGTTAAACTAGTCTTTGACCCATGAACAAAAGCTAGTAGAAGATTTCGCGCAAGCGTATGCCGAGAAGGAAGCAAGAGGGAGGGTGATTGATGCATTGCATCAAGAAGCGACCATGTGGATGGATAGGTTCGCCTTGACCTTGAATGGAAGTCAAGACCTCCCGCGACTACTAGCCAAAGTAAAGGCCATCGCTAAAGTGTGTACAGCCCCCGAGGAAATTCACGGGCTAATCAATTACTGTCAACACATGATAGATTTGATGTCCCATACAATTAGAAACCGTTAGGTTCTATTGTAACACTTTTGTATGATCTTGGCTAGATAAAAGCTTTGTTCCTTTTTATAAAATGAGAAGTTCTGCAACTCTTCACGTTATCTAAAAAAGGGCCTTGAGGTGGATCCAAGTGCTCTGATCATTCATTAGCATATTCATGTTTTGGTGGCATACTCACCATTGTTTGTTTCTTTAGGGAACTCACCATAACTAAGAAAGCGCAAAGGCACCCCTATAACACTCGATCCAATAAAATGGATAATGAAGAGGGAGTGCAAGAACAGATGAAGGCCGACCTATCGACCTTAAAAGATCATATGGCTTCTATCACGGAGGCCATGCTAAAGCTTCAGAAAACTATAGAAGATAATGCAACGGCGACCGCTTCCAATACAGCTAGGGAAGCGGAATCGATGCTACAGCCCGCAATAAACTTGGGCCGAGACAGAAACACAACAGTGTTCGGTCGGAGGTATAGTCCTTAAGCCTATCCTTATGGTTTGCCTCCAGACTTCACTCCTCGTACCGCTCCAGATGATTTGAGCCAAGCCCCTACCTTCAAGGGGCAACTCCCTCCTTATGCCGACTATCCCTTGCAAGAAGATGATGAAGGAGAGGCCCATCTAGGCCCTCTCCTTCCCCTCAAGGATCCGACCCCCCATGAATTGCCCCAACCAAACATAGTTCGCCATGTCCCGTTTCCACCCGCACTCGTTAAAGAATCCGTTCCCTTTTCAAAAGATAAGGGAAAGATTGATTTACTTGAAGAGAGGCTGAGAGCGGTAGAAGGCCTCGGCAATTACCCGTTCTCGGATTTAGCGGATTTGTGTCTTATACCTGACATCGTCATCCCTCCCAAGTTTAAAGTACCAGATTTTGATAAATACAAAGGGACGACATGTCCAAAAGGACATCTTCGGATGTATTGCCGGAAGATGGGGGCATATTCTATGGATGAAAAGCTCTTGATGCATTTCTTTCAAGACAGCTTAGCTGGAGCAGCAGTGGCATGGTATACCAATCTGGAAGCTTCTCAGGTCCGGTCATGGAAAGACTTGGCAACTGCCTTCATTAGGCAGTACCAATACAACACGAATATGGCTCCTAATCGGAACCAGCTTCAGAGTATGACCAAGCGAGAACATGAGTCCATTAAAGAATATGCCCAAAGGTGGAGAGATCTTGCAGCCCAAGTCATCCCGCCCATGACTGAGAGGAAGATGATCACAATTATGGTAGATACGTTGCCTACGTTCTACTATGAGAAGCTGATAGGATACATGCCAGCTAACTTTGCGGACCTCGTCTTAGCCAGAGAAAGAATCGAGTCCGGACTGAGAAAAGGAAAGTTTGAATATGCCTCCAACGTTGCCCCAACAACAACAGAAGAGTCCCAGTGGTGGGCACGAGGAAAAAGGAAGGAGATACCCACGCGGTGACCATCGCCCCAACATGGATGAAAGCTCCCCAAAATGTCCTAAATTCATACCAGCACAACCCCCCGAACTTTTCGATCCGAGTCGGGAGTTCCCTATCAACTCAAGTGAAAGGACCTCCCACGACAGAAAGAACGCCTGCCCAACACACAACTCCAGCCACACCCCGGCCAGCCAATAATACAACTCCTGGCGCGAGCTATAATAATGCACGGCACACCCCTCCGAGAGATGATTTCTCTCCTATTCCCATGGCATACTCCGAGTTGTGGCCTTCATTATTGGAAAATCATTTGGTGGTGGCCATACCCGGAAAGGTCTTCCAGCCACCATACCCCAAGTGGTACAACTCGGATGCCAAGTGTGCATACCATAGTGGAGCTCCCGGACACAACATCTAGACGGTTCATCTACCAGTCGCAACAAGCGGTATGCATGGTCTCTCGTGGCGGAGACGAATGTTTGTTTCATATCGGGGAATCACACGATATGGAAACCTGTCCCACAGTGGAAGAATTGCTTCAACGGCTCATGGATTGGGGGCAGCTCGAAGTGTCTAAATGAGGGAGGGAAGAACCACAGATTTGCATGTAGTCGGAAGAAAGGAAGGTTCCCCCAACCCCCAAAGCCCTAGTAATATGTTTCACTAGGACAGCGCCCAAGCCGACGCCGTTTGCATATCAAAGCAATAAGGCTGTTCCGTGGAAGTATACCCCTCCCGCTTTTGGAGAAAGAGTTGCAACCGAAGTTGACTCTTTGTCAGCCAAGGTGACCAACATCACCGGCCTCAGTGGCGTAACCCGCAGTGGCCGAGTATTCGCTCCCCCTCACTCGGCGGAATTGCCCTCTAAGGGGAAAGCGCCCATGGTCCAAGATCCCACAGACGTAGCCACCCCCTCGAAAGAAGTGGATCCTCCGGTGGTAAAAGAAGCTGAAAAGAAAGAAGGTCTTCAAGGAAAGACGATGACTTTGGAAGAGGCTCATGAGTTCCTTCGTCTCATCCAACAAAGAGAGTTTAAAGTAGTTGAGCAACTGAATAAAACTCCGGCAAGAATCTCTTTGCTCGAATTGCTCATAAACTCCGAGCCTCATCATGCACTGTTGATAAAAGTCCTCAACGAAGCCCATGTAGCACACAACATCTCAGTTGAGGGTTTTGAAGGCATTGTTAACCATATAACCACCAATAATTATATCACGTTTGCGGAAGAAGAGATTCCCATTGAGGGGAGAGGGCACAACAAGGCTCTACATGTGTCAGTCATATGTATGGACCATGTCATCGCTAAGGTACTCATCGACAATGGTTCAAGTTTAAATGTGATGCCAAAGACCACCTTGGAGAAGCTTCCTTTTAGTGCGTCACGTCTAAAACCAAGTTCGATGGTGGTACGAGCCTTTGACGGTAGTCGGCGGGAAGTGATGGGGGAAATCGACATCCCCATTCAGATAGGCCCCCACACTTGCAATGTGGTTTTTCAAGTGATGGACATAAATCCCGCCTACAGCTGCCTCTTGGGAAGACCTTGGATTCATGCGCTGGGAGTGGTCCCTTCGACGCTTCACCAGAAATTGAAGTTCGCAGTTGGTGGACTTTTGGTGATAGTGTCAGGCGAAGAGGATATGTTGGTGAGCTGCCCTTCCTCCGCACCATATGTAGAAGCAGCCGAAGAATCATTGGAAACAACTTTCCAATCCTTCGAGGTGGTGAGTTGTGCCTTTGTGGAAACGAGCCCGTTGCTACCTTCTCTCTCTAACGCGGCCATAATGGTGGCACGGGTGATGCTCAAGCACGGATATGAGCCCAGAATGGGTCTAGGCAAGGACGGCCTCGGGAATGCCGACGTGGTCGATATTAAGGGAAACCCGTACAAATATGGGTTAGGGTATGAACCCAGGATGCCAGGAAGGAGGAATGCGCCGTCAAGACTCTGGGCGGATAGGGCATGGCCCGACCATGTTAGCTAGTGTTTCACCAGTGCTGGAATAATGTTCGAGGAAGAGGTAACATCCGTAGGAGAGGATTTCCCACAAGACCCGCCAAATTTCGTGCGGCCCTGCCATCCCGATTCCCAAGTGGGGAACTGGCGCGTGATAAGCCAGTCAGAGGTCTATACCGCTGATTCAATGTAATTAGAGGCTATAGATTCCTTTTTTTTTTGTTTTGTGAAACCTATCTTATTAAATAAACAAAGAGATCTTGTTTCATCTGTTCCTGCAGTTCCCCCTTTTCTCATATCATTTTGCATGTTTTTGTTTCTTTTGTCTTGATTGGCATAGATATGAGGGTCAAGTCTTTGAGGATCCTAACGACGAGGGTTTGACAATCGATTTTCACCGAGATGTGAGCCAAACGATAAACGAAGAAGAGGAAGAGGACGTCCTTTCACCAGAGTTGGAGAGGTTGATCGCTCAGGAAGAACGCGAAATGAAGCCTCACCAAGAGGAAACCAAACTGGTAAACTTAGGGACCGGAGAGGGAAAGAAAGAAGTAAAAGTAGGAATCGGTATGAACGCACCTATCCGCCAAGGCTTGATAACCCTTCTTGAAGAATATCAAGACGTCTTTGCATAGTCCTACCAAGACATGCCCGGTCTGGACTCTGACATTGTGCAGCATAAGTTGCCATTGAATCCTGGGTCTTCCCCAGTTAAGCAAAAGCTACGAAGGATGAGACCCGGAATGTCTTTAAAGATCAAAGAAGAAGTGAGAAAGCAGTTCGATGCGGGTTTCTTAGTTGTAGCTCGATACTCGGAGTGGGTGGCCAACATTGTCCCAGTCCCAAAAAAGGACGACAAAGTACGAATGTGCGTAGACTATCGGGACTTAAACCGAGCCAGTCCTAAAGACAATTTTCCCTTGCCACACATTGATATATTGGTAGATAATACAACCATGTTCACCCTTTTCTCTTTTATGGATGGTTTCTCAGGGTATAATCAGATAAAGATGGCACCCGAAGATGTGGAGAAAACTACTTTTGTCACCCTATGGGGAACGTTCTGCTACAAAGTGATGGCCTTCGGGCTGAAAAATGCTGGGGCAACCTATCAGCGTGCCATGGTAGCATTGTTCCATGACATGATGCATAAAGAGATAGATGTCTATGTAGATGACATGATTGCCAAATCTCGGACTGAGGACGAACACCTCGTCAATCTGCGTAAGCTGTTTAGAAGGTTGCAGAAATACCAATTGAAGTTAACCCCAACCAAGTGCACCTTCGGGGTAAAATCGGGGAAGTTGCTAGGATTTATTGTGAGCCAGAAAGGGATAGAGATAGATCCCGAGAAAGTGAAGGCCATTCTTGAAATGCCAGAGCCACGCACGGAGAAGCAGGTTCGTGGTTTCTTGGGCAGGTTGAATTACATCGTGAGATTTATCTCACAACTCACCCCTACATGTGAGCCCATCTTCAAGCTATTACGTAAGAACCAGGCAGTCCTGTGGAACAGTGACTGCCAAGAGGCCTTCGAGAAGATCAAATAGAGCCTCGCAAACCACCCGGTGCTCATGCCACCTGTAACGGGAAGACCTCTTTTCCTGTACATGACTGTGTTAGACGAGTCTATGGGATGCGTGTTGGGTCAACACGATGACTCTGGGATAAAGGAACAAGCCATTTACTACCTAAGCAAGAAGTTTACCGCATGTGAGATGAATTACACAATGCTGGAAAGGACGTGCTGCGCCCTGGTATAGGCGTCACATCGTCTTAGGCAGTACATGCTCAGTCATACCAAATGGCTTATCTCCAAAATGGATCCTGTGAAATACATCTTTGAGAAACCGGCCCTCACGGGACGAATCGCTAGGTGGCAGGTACTACTATCTGAATTCAATATTGTGTACGTCACCCAAAAGGCGGTAAAGGGAAGCACCTTGGCAGATTATTTGGCCCAGCAACCCCTCCAGGATTATCGGCCGATGCACCCTGAGTTCCCGGATGAAGACTGATCGAGTCCGTACCCGAATCAAATAAACATGAAAATGCAGTAACTAGGAAGTGATCCTAGGTCGTTTCCCAACGAGCAGTGACAAGCCAAATGTTCATAATATACTTGCAGTAACAGTAACGATGGGGGGGGGGGGGTTTGGTTGTTTGGTAATTAAAGAGCAGACAAATAAAATGGAATACGAAACTACTAATATTAAAAACGGGTTGTTTCCTCTGATTCAGAAGCCACTCTCTTATCCTGGGTTATGGAGAATTCGTCCCTAACAGTCAACCACTTAATCCAACCCTATTTCAATTTACTAAGCGAAAATCAACTTAGGGTTTTCAATACGTGATTAGGCACCACATACACCAGTTAGCCCTTCGTCCATTAAGCATGAACGCAAGTTAGGCTCAGAGGCAATTAATCGAACACGAAGCGTGCACTGATTAATATTCACGAAATTGGGATAACTGGTGAAGGGAAAACTGCCAGGAAACCACATTACAAACGAAACCTCAAAGAGAGTTGGGCTTCGTCCTCAAAAGGAAACAACACCAGAAAATCTAGCCTTCCATGGATTCAAACAGAAAACGCAAATGAAACATGAAGCAGAAACGTAAATGAACAAGAACGTAAATGAACAGAAACGTAAATGAACAGAAACGTAAATGAAAGTAGAAGAAGAAGCAAGAATGAACCCGTAATTAGAAGCAGAAAACGGAAATTTGCATTAAGAACGAAAACTGTAACAAGGGCACAGAAAAACGTGAAAACCTAAAACCAAAGCTCTGAATAATGAAAATAGCATAGCAGAATAGAATGCCCTGCATGAATCCCAAGGCAGCTATTTAAAAAGAGTCACTCAGAGTCACTGGGCCCTATTACAATACTCTGGCCTAAAACGAAATAAACACTGAACAACATAAAATAAAATTGCAAAATTTCCTAATTAGAAATTAACTAAGGTAAGCGCTGCTTTATTTGCCCTCTTCAAGTCCACAACCAAAATCCGGATTTAAGCCCAATGTTTCATTAATTCCTGAAATTAGATTAAAAACATCAAATTAGCTAAATGAGCCCAAATAATAAAACTGCCTAATTAATTGACAATTAAGACCAATCAATAATTAAAATGGTGCAAAAAGGGTTTAGAAAATAGAAGAAAATGATGGCACATCAAAACCCCCCATGAAATTCTGATACTGGGGACAGATGTCGTACAGGATGTCACGACATCACGCTTCAGAACATGCAGATTATATTTGACAGTGTGTACAGTTTAAACAAGAAGATAACACAAGAGAATTGTTAACCCAGTTCGGTGCAACCTCACCTACATCTGGGAGCTACCAAGCCAGGGAGGAAATCCACTAAAATAGTGTTAGTTCAAGGTCTAACAGCCACTGTTTACAACCTTCTCACCTAACCACTACCCGTGCAATCTCTACCTAAGAGCCACTCTTAGATATGAGAACCCCGCTCACTCCCTCTCACTCACACTCCCGTGTTTACAATCAATTCAAAGACACACCAGAGATTGCTCTCTGAACAATAGAGATCAACTCCACACACTAGAGATCAACTCTACACACTAGAGATCAACTCTACACACTAGAGATCAACTCTACACACTCAGGTCCAACACTTGATGTTAGAGTAACATCAAGGTGGCTCACAAAACACTCAAGTCCTAAAACTCACAAAATAACTCTTCAATCCCGGACTTGGTACAAAACTCGTGCAGCCTCCATGGTTATATAGCAGTGTGCTTATCTGGGCTGCAACATCTTGTGCTGGATGAGATCTATCATTCTTCCTGAAAATCTGCACTTAAAGATCTAAAAGATGCAGTTTGATCTTTTAGTTTTTATCTTTAATCTTTAATCCCTGAACGAACTCTTCTACTTTGAAATTCAAACTTTAATTATCTTTTAATTCGTTCCTAAAGATAGATCTTCTTATCTCTTGCCAACTGCACAATAATCTGTTAAAGATATAACAGAATTATATGTCCAGTATTATCGGGCCGGATGTCAGGACATCGTATCCGACATCGTGGATCCTGCAGCTTCACTACTTGACTTTTATCTTGCATTGTACAGCAACTCCAGTATTCTCGGGCAGGATGTCCTGGACATTGTATCCGACATCGTGAATCCTGCAGCTTCAATTCTTCATTTGACATTTCATTTTGCCTTGTGCATTGTGCAGCCCGATCTTATTCTTTGACATAACGTTGGACATCATGTGCAGCAACTCCAACTTTCCTTCATTGTCTAAGTGCTTATGTTTTAACAAAATCTTAGCCAATCTTTTAAAACTCAGTAGAGCTAAGCACTAACAATCTCCCCCTTTGGCAAATTTTGTCTAAAACATACTTAGACACTTCCTGAGCAGGTACGAGCAGTTATGCAAGTGGGATCAGCAACTTTCATTATCAGAGTAATCAAGCACAGCGGAATCTGTAGTTTAGACAAGTTGCAAGTCGTTTCCAGGATGTCAAGACATCTCACGTGACATCAGCTTTCTGCTCCTGCTCCCCCTGTCTCCATGCTTACTGCAGCATCTTCTATCAGCTACTAGTCTTTTCCAGGATGTCAAGACATCTCTCGTGACATCAGCTTTCAGCTCCCCCTGTCTTCATGCTCTTACTGCAGCATCTTCTATCAGTTACTAGTAGCTTACATCAGTCATCATCAGCAGCAGCAGTCTCCCCCTCAAAGTCATATACATACAACTCCCCCTCAAAATCATGAATCATGCATACATCGTATCCTACTGCCATACATCGTATCAATCATGCATAATACGACTATTGCATACATAGTATCCTACTGCTCAAAATCATGCATAATAGCAAGCATAATACTACTATTACTCCCCCTTTTTAGACAGAATTTGACAAAAGTAGAATGCATGAGCTTAAGGTGCAAATATTACAGACCCATAGTAAACCATTGTTCAAAGGGACATGCCCCTATAGCTAGTGAAAAGCAAAAAAAAATATAAAGGTCTGATGATCATGGGGTGGCTTCGGAATCATCATCTGATTCAGTATCCTCTGCTGCATCTTCCTCTTCCTCAGCAGCTTCTTCTTCTTCCTCGGCTGCTTCATCTTCTTGCTCAGCTGCTTCTCCATCATCAATGCCACTTTCTGAAAGCCTTTTGACCAGCCGTTCCAGCTCCATCTTCTTCTCTGTGGTGGCTTTGATGGTTGCTTCCAGCACCTTGCATGTGTCCTTGAGTTCAGCAATCAGAGCATCCTTGGACACAGCACCTGAAGCAGCAGCTTTCCCTGATGTCGAGACAATGTCTGGGACATGTGTCCCCTCAAACAATTTGTAATGCAGGGATAGAGGAGATTCTCTCTTCATCACAGAGTCAGTGTAGTTTAAAATATTGGGATGTTGACTCAACATAATGCCACACAATACAGTTGGGAAGGCAATGGGTAATTTGACAGCAAAGGATTCTGAATGCTTAACAGTTTGATCAAATATATAGTTTCCAAAATTAAATTTGGACTTGGTTCCTACAGCATACAGAAATTTACCCAAACCTGTGGCAACAGTGGAGGTATGGTTGGTGGGTACCCAGTTTGCAGCTCCAATCCTGTGCAGGATTGCATATTTCACACTTAGCTTCCCTGCAGACAGCTTCCCTTTCTTTGGCCAATGCTGGACTTGTTTGGCAGTGATTTCCTTGGCAATTTGATGTTCAGAGACAGCAATATCCACCACTCCATCTGTTGGTCTGTCCAGGTATTTGTTGATCACAGCAGGGGAGAATCTAACACATTTTCCTCTGACAAACACTCTTTGATACTCATCACTCTTTCTGTTTGTTATGTCAGAGGGAATGTTGACAATGAATTCCTTGACTAGACTCTCATAGCAGTCTCCCAACTTGGTTACAGTCTTCAGCAGTCCAGCAGCCTTGATGAGGTCCATGATCTCCTTGCAATCCAAGGCAGCTCTTCCCAGTTCTCTTTCCAAGGCAATTCTCCGTTGATACACGAATTTTCACCTTTCAGCATTGCCAATGGAGTGGAATGAGATGTTGTCCAATGGTGCATCAGGGACATTTTCAGGCACCTTTTTCCCAGATTTCTTGGCCCTCTTTGATGTCGAGACATCTAGTTCGACATCATCATCAGAATCAGATGAGGAAATTTCTTTCCTCTTCTTGGAAGGGATTGCGACTTTGCTTCGTCTGGATGAGGTAGAAGTGATTGGAGTGCTCTTCTTCTGGGCCATAGTTTTGATTCGTCCAGACCTCTTAATGGGGGTTTTTCCCTTTCTGCTTTGTAGTCTTTCTGCAATGCCAGGTGCCAACTTGTTGGCAATGGGTTCCTCATCAGATTCTACCTCTTCAAGGTCAATGAGATCACCTGGAGCAGGTTCTGGTGCCCGTGGTGCAGGGGTCTCCTCTGTGGCTTGATCATCTTCCTCTGTTGATCTCTCTTTGCTGGGGGAAGAGAGTACTTCAGCATTTGGGCCGGAAGATGTTGGAACATCTTTCTCAACATCAGGCACAGAAACATTCGGGGTGGAAGATGTTGGGACATCTTTATCAGCTTCAAGGACAGCAACATCTGGGGTGGAGGATGTTGGAACATCTTTCTCAGCATCAGGAACAGAGGCGTCTTTCAAAATGCTACTCACAATACTGCGGATTTTCTTGTCCATCTCCGTGTCTACTTCCCTAGGACTTGTTGCAAGGCTAGGGTTTTCAGCAATCTTCACTCCCTGTTGTCTTCTGGGAACCAGTTTCTCAGGGACAGAAGCTTGACCAGGAATTATTTTTATCGGTTGGATGTTGAATTCTGGTTGTTCCTGGTGCGGAGATGATGGTACAGAGGGTGAACCAGGAGCTGAAGTTTCTTTTGGTGAGGTAGCCATGGAAAAACAGAGCGTTTGGAATGATTTCGTAAATTTCTGAGAGCTGTTGGGGAATGCAGAAAACGAGATTAACACGAAAATATAAGTTTGAATGAGGAATGTAGAGGGACGTGTGAAGCAACGGTCGAATTTGCTTTGGTTCAGTAGTGAACGTGCTATTAATGTTAAGTGATTCGTTTGGGCACGTTCAGATATCAGTAGTTGCTACAATTCCTCTAGCAGACAAATGCCCAGCTTGCCCCTCAGTTTTTCAAACTGTTTTGCATCCAATGCCTTTGTGAAAATATCTGCTATTTGTTCCTCAGTGTCAACATGCTCCAGTGTGATAACTTTATCATCAACAAGCTCTCTGATATAGTGATGTCTAATGTCAATGTGCTTGGTTCTGCTGTGTTGAACAGGATTTTTAGAAATATTAATAGCACTCAAGTTGTCACAGTATAATGTCATGACATCTTGTTCGACATTGTACTCCTTCAGCATCTGCTTCATCCAAACTAGTTGTGAACAGCTGCTTCCTGCTGCAATATACTCTGCTTCTGCAGTAGATAGGGACACACAGTTCTGCTTCTTGCTGAACCATGAAATAAGATTGTTGCCCAGATAGAAGCATCCACCAGAAGTGCTTTTTCTGTCATCTGCACTTCCAGCCCAATCAGCATCACAATACCCAACCAGCATTGAATCTGAACAATGACAGTACATAATCCCATAGTCACTGGTGCCATTTACATATTTCAGGATTCTCTTTACTTGAGTCAAGTGACTTATCTTAGGATTGGCTTGATATCTTGCACAAACACCTACTGCATAGGTGATGTCGGGTCTGCTAGCTGTTAAATATAGTAAGCTCCCAATCATACTTCTGTACAGACTTTGATCAACACTGGTGCCAGCTTCATCTTTTGACAGCTTCAAGTGAGTAGGTGCAGGTGTTCTTTTATGGCTGGCATTCTCCATCCCAAACTTCTTGACAATGTTCTTTGCATACTTGCTTTGTGAGAGGAATATGGAGTCTTCCATCTGCTTCACTTGAAGTCCCAGAAAATAAGTCAGCTCTCCAACAAGACTCATCTCAAATTCAGATTGCATCTGTTGGACAAAATGTCGGAGCATCTCATTCGACATCCCTCCAAACACAATGTCATCAACATATATCTGTGCTATCATCAAGTTATCAGCATCTTGTTTGACAAAGAGAGTCTTGTCAATTCCTCCCTTCCTATACCCTTGCTGAGTAAGGAACTCTGTTATCCTTTCATACCAAGCTCTTGGAGCTTGCTTCAATCCATAGAGAGCTTTCTTGAGCCTGTATACATGATCTGGATGAGTTGGATCTACAAATCCCTTTGGCTGCTCCACATAGGCTTCTTCATTCAGGTATCCATTCAGAAACGCGCTCTTCACATCCATCTGGTACAGCTTGAATTTGAGGATGCAAGATACACCAAGTAACAATCTGATGGATTCAAGTCTAGCAACAGGAGCGAAAGTTTCATCAAAGTCTACACCTTCAATCTGAGTGTAGCCTTGAGCAACAAGTCTGGCCTTGTTTCTGGTTATAACACCTTCTTCATTGGTTTTGTTCTTGAAGATCCACTTGGTGCCAATCACATTAGTTCCCTCGGGTCTCGGAACTAGCTCCCAGACTTCATTCCTTTTGAATTGCTCCAATTCTTCTTGCATAGCATTGATCCAGAACTCATCAGTCAGTGCCTCTTTCACATTCTTGGGCTCAATTTTGGAGACAAAACATGAGTTGGAGACAATCTCAATCTCCCTTGATCTTGTAGTGACTCCTCTGTTTGGATCTCCTATAATCAGCTCCTTGGGGTGCATCTTCTGGATTCTAATGGAGGGTTTCTTGTCAGGTTGGTTGATGTTTGGTTCATCTGTAGCAGAATCAGAGTTTTCTGCATTTTCTGCACTTTTAGTTGTATCTGCTACATTGTCTCCTGATGTTCTGACATCTTCTTCGACATCCTTCTTTCTTGCTGGAGTTAGATCATCAACAACCACATTGATGGATTCCATCACAGTTCTGGTTCTGGAATTGAATACTCTATATGCTCTGCTGTTTGTAGAGTATCCCAGGAATATTCCTGCATCACTCTTGGGATCCATCTTTCTCCTTTGCTCTCTGTCTGCCAAAATGTAACATGGACTTCCAAAGATGTGGAAGTGCTTGACAGTTGGCTTCCTCCCTTTCCAGATTTCGTACAGTGTGGTAGGAGTCCCTCTTCTAAGTGTGACTCTGTTGTGGATGTAGCATGCTGTGTTCATGGCTTCAGCCCAGAGATTATAGGGAAGTTCTTTGGCATGAAGCATGACCCTAGCAGCCTCTTGCAAAGTCCTGTTTTTCCTCTCAACTATGCCATTCTGTTGTGGTGTAATGGCTGCAGAGAACTCATGAGTGATGCCTTTAGATGTGCAGAATTCAGTAAACCTGCTGTTTTCAAACTCTCTGCCATGGTCACTCCTGATTCTCTTGATGACACAGTCTTTTTCTCTTTGAAGTCTTAGACTCAACTCCTTGAATACTTCAAAGGTGTCTGATTTTTCTCTGATAAAGTTGACCCAGGTAAATCTGGAGAAATCATCCACAACAACATAGGCATACCTCTTTCCTCCAAGGCTTTCAACTTGCATAGGCCCCATCAAGTCCATGTGAAGTAGTTCCAGCACCCTGGAAGTGGTCTGATGTTGAAGCTTCTGGTGGGACATCTTGACTTGCTTTCCAATCTGACATTCACCACAAATTCTGCCTTCTTCTATTTTCAGATTGGGAATGCCTCTAACAGCACCTTTGTCAATGATTTTCTTCATGCCTCTTAAGTGCAGATGTCCAAATCTTTGATGCCATATTCTGACTTCATCTTCTTTGGAGGATAGACATGTGGAGGAGTAACTGGTTTCTTGAGGTGTCCATAGGTAGCAGTTGTCCTTTGATCTGCTGCCCTTCATTAGAACTTCACTCTTCTCATTTGTCACCAAGCATTCTGACTTTGTGAAGTTTACATTGAATCCTTCATCACACAGCTGACTGATGCTGATCAAGTTTGCAGTCAGTCCCTTCACCAGCAGTACTTTGTCCAGACTAGGAAGTCCATCATGGACTAGCTTTCCCATTCCAGTGATCTTTCCTTTAGAACCATCTCCAAATGTCACATAGCTAGTGGATCAAGGTTCAATGTTCACCAGGAATTCTTTGACACCTGTCATGTGTCTGGAACAGCCGCTATCTAGGTACCAATCTTCTTTAGCTGATGCTCTAAGTGAAGTATGAACAACAAGACTAACAGTCCTGTGTTTTGGAACCCACATCATCTTCCTTCCACTGCTGCTCCCTTGAGTTCCATGATGTGGATGGCCATGTAAATGATAGCAAAAGGGCTTTATGTGACCATACCTGCCACAGTAGTGACACCTCCACTTCTTTCTTTTGCTCCTTTTCTGCTGCGTTCCATGATGTCGAGACCGATGTTGTGACATCGTGGCTCCAGTGCTGTTTTTGGCAGGAACAAATTCTGTCATGGTTGTTCTGCCAGCAGACTTAGGATTAAATCCAAGTCCTCTCTGGTTTCCAACATTCTTTCCAAGCTGTAGCACCTCATCAAGCGTATCTGAGCCTTTATTCAGCATCTTTATTGATTTTGTCATGTTTTCCAGTTTAGAGTTCAAAAAACCAACTTCTCCTTTAAGCTCAGAGATCTCCTCTTCATGTCCCTCCTTCTCAGCCTCCAGATTTGCAATGACCTTCTTCAGTTGTGCTTCTTGCTGAAGAATCTTCTCACTTTTGATGCATAGTTCTCTATAGGATGCAGCGAGCTCATCAAAAGTGATTTCACTGTCTGTATCACTTGAATCTTCAGCAGATTCAAATCTCCCAGTGAGTGCATTCACATCTCTGTCAGAATCACTTTCTTGTTCACTCTCTGTATCAGATCGACATACAGAAAGTCCTTTCCTCTGCTTCTTGAGATGAGTGGGACATTCAGCTATGATGTGTCCATAGCCTTCACACCCATGGCATTGAATTCCTTTGCTGTGACTGGGCTTTTCATCTGACCTTTTCTGGTATTTACTGCCTTTCCTGATGTCGAAAGGGATGTTCTGGACATGTGGTTTCTGCCTCCTGTCCATTCTGTTCATCACTTTGTTGAACTGTTTTCCAAGGAGCACAACTGCATTAGTAAGCCCTTCATCAGTATCCAGGTGATACTCATCTTCTTCTCCTTCATCATTGGACACGAACGCCAAGTTCTTGCTCTTCTTTTCAGCCCTATCCGAGAGTCCTAGCTCAAAGGTTTGAAGGGAACCAATGAGTTCATCTACTCTCATGTTGCAAATGTCTTGGGCCTCCTCTATTGCAGTGACTTTCATGTCAAATCTCTTAGGCAAGGATCTGAGGATCTTTCTCACCAGCTTTTCATCTGTCATTCTCTCTCCCAAGGCAGTGCAAGCATTGGCAATTTCAAGAATGTTCATGTGGAAGTCATGAATACATTCTTCCTCCTTCATCTTCAGATTTTCGAATTTTGTAGCCAAGAGTTGCAATCTGGACATCTTCACTTTGGAGGTTCCTTCATGAGTGGTTTTCAGGATCTCCCATGCATCTTTGGCCACTGTGCATGTGTTGATTAGTCTGAAGATATTCTTGTCAACTCCATTGAATAGAGCATTCAAAGCTTTGGAGTTTCCAAGTGCCAATTCGTCTTCTTCTTTAGTCCAGTCTTCTTCTGGCTTCAATCCATCAGTGGGCTTTCCTTCTGTGTCCAGCATCTTGGGATGTTCCCAGCCTTTGATGACAGCTTTCCAGGTTCGGCTATCCAGTGATTTGAGGAAGGCCACCATTCTTGCTTTCCAGTATTCATAGTTGGTTCCATCAAGAATTGGTGGTCTGTTCACTGGTCCTCCTTCTTTCTCCATGTTCATCAGAATTTATCTCCCTAGATCTCACTCAGTGATTTCGAGTGCCAGCTCTGATACCAATTGAAATTCTGATACTGGGGACAGATGTCGTACAGGATGTCACGACATCACGCTTCAGAACATGCAGATTATATTTGACAGTGTGTACAGTTTAAACAAGAAGATAACACAAGAGAATTGTTAACCCAGTTCGGTGCAACCTCACCTACATCTGGGGGCTACCAAGCCAGGGAGGAAATCCACTAAAATAGTGTTAGTTCAAGGTCTAACAGCCACTGTTTACAACCTTCTCACCTAACCACTACCCGTGCAATCTCTACCTAAGAGCCACTCTTAGATATGAGAACCCCGCTCACTCCCTCTCACTCACACTCCCGTGTTTACAATCAATTCAAAGACACACCAGAGATTGCTCTCTGAACAATAGAGATCAACTCTACACACTAGAGATCAACTCTACACACTAGAGATCAACTCTACACACTAGAGATCAACTCTACACACTCAGGTCCAACACTTGATGTTAGAGTAACATCAAGGTGGCTCACAAAACACTCAAGTCCTAAAACTCACAAAATAACTCTTCAATCCCGGACTTGGTACAAAACTCGTGCAGCCTCCATGGTTATATAGCAGTGTGCTTATCTGGGCTGCAACATCTTGTGCTGGATGAGATCTATCATTCTTCCTGAAAATCTGCACTTAAAGATCTAAAAGATGCAGTTTGATCTTTTAGTTTTTATCTTTAATCTTTAATCCCTGAACGAACTCTTCTACTTTGAAATTCGAACTTTAATTATCTTTTAATTCGTTCCTAAAGATAGATCTTCTTATCTCTTGCCAACTGCACAATAATCTGTTAAAGATATAACAGAATTATATGTCCAGTATTATCGGGCCGGATGTCAGGACATCGTATCCGACATCGTGGATCCTGCAGCTTCACTACTTGACTTTTATCTTGCATTGTACAACAACTCCAGTATTCTCGGGCAGGATGTCCTGGACATTGTATCCGACATCGTGAATCCTGCAGCTTCAATTCTTCATTTGACATTTCATTTTGCCTTGTGCATTGTGCAGCCCGATCTTATTCTTTGACATAACGTTGGACATCATGTGCAGCAACTCCAGCTTTCCTTCATTGTCTAAGTGCTTATGTTTTAACAAAATCTTAGCCAATCTTTTAAAACTCAGTAGAGCTAAGCACTAACACCCCATACTTAGCCTTTTGCACTCCTGGGCAAAATGAAACAAAGAACAAAATCCAAGGATATGAAAAGGAGACAAACAAAAACATTCACATATTTCTCAATGAACATCAAGGAATGCAAGGAATGGGTAACATCTAACATAAGGAGATCCAAAAAGTCAAGACATTCATGAAAATCATCCAAGCAACCCAATCATGGAAAAATAGTTAATCAGCTCAAGAATGAAAAGTGATAAAGCCTCACAAGATATACACTCTATCTCTCAAGTGTCTAGGCTACTATTTACCCTCAAAGCACCCATGAAAGCAAACACCACATAAACTTGGCAAGATTCTAAAATTGACAATCAACCCATAAACACAAGCACATGAGGATCAAAAGGTCTTTTAAGGTTGTAATGGGGCCAAGGACAAGGTATGGAGAAATATGGAATAAGTGGCTAAATCCCAAAGGAATAGAGGAGCAAAGGGGAATAAGTGCATATTAAAAAAAATAAAAAGAAGTAAAGATAAAAATTAAACATGAAGAGTAGAACCAAGAGTTTCATCATTCTTGTGCCATTTAAGATCTTATTCACTCAACTTTATTGCTTTTCTTTTTCTTTTTTTTTCAAATTTTTTTTTTTGATTTTTTTTTTGATTTTTTTTTTTTTTTTTACTCTTTAGCCTTTGAGAAACAACATTTCATTCAGCATGTCCAACATTTAACCAATATACAATGTACATCAAGTATGGCCCAAAATACATCATGAAGCATAGCCAACAAAACAAGTTGTCCAATGAAACAAAAACCCCCCACACTTATTCCCAAAACAATTCCAAAGCTCCAAAATTCCTTAAGGATATGGTAATATCATGGTTTTTCACTTAAGGCTTGTAGTGAGCTTCAAAACAAGGAAAGGAAAACAAGGCCCAAAAGGGCTATCAAAGGAATTAATTCAAGGTAAGTCCATTTGGCTAGAAGCTTATAAGAACAACATTGCCTTAATCATTTCCAAATATGCATGTGAATTAGGACGCATCAACAAGAATCAAGCCAAGGCTATTGTGCAACCAATCAATGGGGCAAAACACACCAAATGATTATAATGATGGATGGCTCAAATTCTCACAAAGGTAAAATCATCACTTTCAAATTGAGCTTTCCAAAACTATCATGACATGTAGAGAGAATCAAGGATTTCAAGTCACAAAATGTCAAGAACTTTTATTTCAAAACAATTACCCATTTCTTGAACATATCCTGTAATTCAAAGAAAAACATGCAAAGTCGTACGTGCACATGAAATTGACCCAAAATATTAAACTGAAAATCCGACGAAACTAACAACATTAACAAATTAACACAACTAACAAATTAACAAAACCAACAAAACTAGTGTTGGCAGTTGATTTCCTGGCAATTTGATGTCAGAGACACAATATCCACACTCCATCGTTGGTCTGCCAGGTATTTGTTGATCACAGCAGGGGAGAATCTAACACACTTTCCTCTGACAAACACTCTTTGATATCATCACTTTTCTGTTTGTATGTCAGAGGGAATGTTGACAATGAATTCCTGACTAGCTCTCATACAGTCTCCCAACTTGGTTACGTCTTCAGAGTCCAGCAGCCTTATGAGGTCCATGTCTCCTTGCAATCCAAGGCATCTTCCCAGTCTCTTTTCAAGCAATCTCGTTGATACACAATTTCACCTTTCACATTGCCAATGGAGTGGAAGAGATGTTGTTCCAATGGTGCATCAGGACATTTTCAGGCACCTTTTTCCCAGATTTCTTGGCCCTCTTTGATGTCGAGACATCTAGTTCGACATCATCCATCAGAATCGATGAGGAAATTTCTTTCCTCTTCTTGGAAGGGATTGCACTTGCTCTCTCTGGATGGGTAGAGTGATTGGAGTGCTCTTCTTCTGGGCCATAGTTGATTCGTCCAGACCTCTTGATGGGGTTTTTCCCTTTCTGCTTTGTTATCTTTCTGCAATCCAGGTGCCAACTTGTTGGCAATGGGTTCCTCTCAGATTCTACCTCTTCAGGTCAATGAGTCACCTGGAGCAGGTTCTGGTGCCCTGGTGCAGGGGTCTCCTTGTCGCTTGATCATCTTCCTCTGTTGATCTCTCTTTGCTGGGGGAAGAGAGTACTTCAGCATTTGGCACGGAAGATGTTTGGAACATCTTTCTCAACATCGCAGAAACAATCGGGAGATTGGACACACACTCAGGACAGCACATCTGGGTGGAGGATGTTGGACATCTTCTCAGCATCAGGAACAGAGGCGTCTTTCAAAATGCTACTCACAATACTGCGGATTTTCTTGTCCATCTCCGTTCTACTTCCCTAGGACTTGTTGCAAGGCTAGGTTTTCAGAATCTTCACTCCCTGTTGTCTTCTGGGAACCAGTTTTCTAGGGACAGAAGCTTGACCAGGAATTATTTTTATGGTTGGATGTTGAATTCTGGTTGTTCCTGGTGCGGAGATGATGGTACAGAGGGGTGAACCAGGAGCTGAAGTTTCTTTTTGGTGAGAGCCATGAAAAACAGAGCGTTTGGAATGATTTCGGTAAATTCTGAGAGCTTTGGGAATGCAAAAACGAGATAAGCACGAAAATATAATTTGAATGAGAATGTAGAGGGCGGTGTGAAGCAACGGTCGAATTTGCTTTGGTTCGGTGAACGTGCTATTAATGTTAAGTGATTCGTTTGGCACGTTCAGATTGCAGTAGTGCTAAATTCCTCTAGCAGACAAATCCCAGCTTGCCCCTCAGTTTTTCAAACTGATTTGCATCCAAGCCTTTGTGAAAATATCTGCTATTTGTTCCTCAGTGTCAACATGCTCAGTGTGATACTTATCATCAACAAGTCTCTGATATAGTGATGTCTAATGTCAATGTGCTTGGTTCTGCTGTGTTGAACAGGATTTTTAGAAATATTAATACACTCAAGTTGTCACAGTAAATGTCATGACATCTTGTTCGACATTGTACTCCTTCAGCATCTGTCTCATCCAAACTAGTGTGAACAGCTGCTTCCTGCTGCAATATACTCTGCTTCTGCGTAGATAGGGGACACACAGTTCTGCTTCTTGCTGAACCATGAAATAAGTTGTTGCCCAGATAGAAGCATCCACCAGAAGTGCTTTTTCTGTCATCTGCACTTCAGCCCAATCAGCATCACAATACCCAACCAGCATTGAATGAACAATGACAGTACATAATCCCATAGTCACTGGTGCCATTTACATATTTCAGATTCTCTTTACTTGAGTCAAGTGACTTATCTTAGGATTGGCTTGATATCTTGCACAAACACCTACTGCATAGGTGATGTCGGGTCTGCTAGCTGTTAAATATAGTAAGCTCCCATCATACTTCTGTACGACTTTGATCAACACTGGTCCGCTTCATCTTTTGCAGCTTCAAGTGAGTAGGTGCAGGTGTTCTTTTATGGCTGGCATTCTCCATCCAAACTTCTTGACAATTTCTTTGCATACTTGCTTGTGAGAGGAATATGGAGTCTTCCATCTGCTTCACTTGAGTCCCAGAAAATAAGTCAGCTCTCCAACAAGACTCATCTCAAATTCAGATTGCATCTGTTGGACAAAATGTCGAGCATCTCATTCGAACATCCCTCCAAACACAATGTCATCAACATATATCTGTGCATCATCAATTATCAGCATCTTGTTTGACAAAGAGAGTCTTGTCATTCCTCCTTCCTATACCTCTCATCCTATACTGTTAGTGTAAGGAACTGTTATCCTTTCATACCAAGCTCTTGGAGCTTGCTTCAATCCATAGAGAGCTTCTTGAGCCTGTATACATGATCTGGATGAGTGGATCTACAAACCCTTTGGCTGCTCCACATGGCTTCTTCATTCAGGTATCCATTCAGAAAGCGCTCTTCACATCCATCTGGTACAGCTTGAATTTGAGGATGCAAGATACACCAAGTAAAATCTGATGGATTCAAGTCTAGCAACGGGCAAAGTTCATCAAAGTCTACACCTTCAATCTGAGTGTAGCCTTGAGCAACAAGTCTGGCCTTGTTTCTGGTTATACACCCTTCTTCATTGGTTTTGTTCTTGAAGATCCACTTGGTGCCAATCACATTAGTTCCCTCGGGGCTCGGAACTAGCTCCCAGACTTCATTCCTTTGAATTGCTCCAATTCTTCTTGCATAGCATTGATCCAGAACTCATCGTCAGTGCCTCTTTCACATTCTTGGGCTCAATTTTGGAGACAAAACATGAGTTGAGACAATCTCAATCTCCCTTGATCTTGTAGTGACTCCTCTGTTTGGATCTCCATAAATCAGCTCCTTGGGGTGCATCTTCTGGATTCTAATGGAGGGTTTCTTGTCAGGTTGGTTGATGTTTGGTCATCTGTAGCAGAATCAGAGTTTTCTGCATTTTCTCACTTTTAGCTGTATCTGCTACATTGTTCCTGATGTTCTGACATCTTCTTCGACATCCTTCTTTCTTGCTGGAGAGATCATCAACAACCACATTGATGGATTCCATCACGTTCTGGTTCTGGAATTGAATACTCTATATGCTCTGCTGTTTGTAGAGTATCCCAGGAATATTCCTGCATCACTCTTGGGATCCATCTTTCTCCTTTGCTCTCTTCTGCCAATGTAACATGGACTTCCAAAGATGTGGAAGTGCTTGACAGATGGCTTCCTCCCTTTCCAGATTTCTACAGGTGGTAGGAGTCCCTCTTCTAGTGTGACTCTGTTGTGGATGTAGCATCTGTGTTCATGGCTTCAGCCCAGAGATTATAGGGAAGTTCTTTGGCATGAAGCATGACCCTAGCAGCCTCTTGCAAAGTCCTGTTTTTCCTTCAACTATGCCATTCTGTTTGTGGTGTAATGGCTGCAGAGAACTCATGAGTGATGCCTTTAGATGTGCAGAATTCAGTAACCTGCTGTTTTCAAATCTCTGCCATGGTCACTCCTGATTCTCTGATGACACATCTTTTTCTCTTTGAAGTCTTAGACTCAACTCCTTGAATACTTCAAAGGGTCTGATTTTTCTCTGATAAAGTTGACCCAGGTAAATCTGGAGAAATCATCCACAACAACATAGGCATACCTCTTCCTCCAGGCTTTCAACTTGCATAGGCCCATCAAGTCCATGTGAAGTAGTTCCAGCACCCTGGAAGTGGTCTGATGTTGAAGCTTCTGGTGGGACATCTTGACTTGCTTTCCAATCTGACATTCACCACAAATTCTGCCTTCTTCTATTTTCAGATTGGGAATGCCTTAACAGCACCTTTGTCAATGATTTTCTTCATGCCTCTTAAGTGCAGATGTCCAAATCTTTGATGCCATATTCTGACTTCATCTTCTTTGGAGGATAGACATGTGGAGGAGTAACTGGTTTCTGGGTGTCCATAGGTACATTGTCCTTTGATCTCTGCCCTTCATTAGAACTTCACTCTTCTCATTTGTCACCAAGCATTCTGACTTTGTGAAGTTTACATTGAAATCCTTCATCACACAGCTGACTATGTGATGATACATAGCAGTCAGTCCCTTCACCAGCAGTACTTTGTCAGACTAGGAAGTCCATCATGGACTAGCTTTCCCATTCCAGTGATCTTTCCTTTAGAACCATCTCCAAATGTCACAACTAGTGGATCAAGGTTCAATTTTCACCAGGAATTCTTTGACACCTGTCATGTGTCTGGAACAGCCGCTATCTAGGTACCAATCTTCTTAGCTGATGCTCTAAGTGAAGTATGAACAAACAAGACTAACAGTCCTGTGTTTTGGAACCCACATCATCTTCCTCCCTGCTGCTCCCTTGATTCCATGATGTGGATGGCCATGTAATGATAGCAAAAGGGCTTTATGTGACCATACCTGCCACAGTAGTGACACCTCCACTTCTTTCTTTGCTCCTTTCTGCTGCGTTCCATGATGTCGAGACCGATGTTGTGACATCGTGGCTCCAGTCTGTTTTTGGCAGGAACAAATTCTGTCATGGTTGTTCTGCCAGCAGACTTAGGATTAAATCCAAGTCCTCTCTGGTTTCCAACTTCTTTCCAAGCGTAGCACCTCATAAGCGTATCTGAGCCTTTATTCAGCATCTTTATTGATTTTGTCATGTTTTCCATTTAGAGTTCAAAAAAACACTTCTCCTTTTAGCTCAGAGATCTCCTCTTATGTCCTCTTCTCAGCCTCCAGATTTGCAATGACCTTCTTCAGTTGTGCTTCTTGCTGAAGAATCTTCTCACTTTTGATGCATAGTTCTCTATAGGATGCAGCGAGCTCATCAAAAGTGATTTCACTGTCTGTATCACTTGAATCTTCAGCAGATTCAAATCTCCCAGTGAGTGCATTCACATCTCTGTCAGAATCACTTTCTGTTCATCTCTGTATCAGAATCGACATACAGAAAAGTCCTTTCCTCTGCTTCTTTGAGATGAGTGGGACATTCAGCTATGATGTGTCCATAGCCTTCACACCCATGGCATTGAATTCCTTTGCTGTGACTGGGCTTTTCAATCTGACCTTTTCTGGTATTTACTGCCTTTCCTGATGTCGAAAGGGATGTTCTGGACATGTGGTTTCTGCCTCCTGTCCATTCTGTTCATCACTTTGTTGAACTGCTTTCCAAGGAGCACAACTGCATTAGTAAGCCCTTCATCAGTATCCAGGTGATACTCATCTTCTTCTCCTTCATCATTGGACACGAACGCCAAGTTCTTGCTCTTCTTTTCAGCCCTATCCGAGAGTCCTAGCTCAAAGGTTTGAAGGGAACCAATGAGTTCATCTACTCTCATGTTGCAAATGTCTTGGGCCTCCTCTATTGCAGTGACTTTCATGTCAAATCTCTTAGGCAAGGATCTGAGGATCTTTCTCACCAGCTTTTCATCTGTCATTCTCTCTCCCAAGGCAGTGCAAGCATTGGCAATTTCAAGAATGTTCATGTGGAAGTCATGAATACATTCTTCCTCCTTCATCTTCAGATTTTCGAATTTTGTAGCCAAGAGTTGCAATCTGGACATCTTCACTTTGGAGGTTCCTTCATGAGTGGTTTTCAGATCTCCCATGCATCTTTGGCCACTGTGCATGTGTTGATTAGTCTGAAGATATTCTTGTCAACTCCATTGAATAGAGCATTCAAGCTTTGGAGTTTCCAAGTGCCAATTCGTCTTCTTCTTTGTCCAGTCTTCTTCTGGCTTCAATCCATCAGTGGGCTTTCCTTCTGTGTCCAGCATCTTGGATGTTCCCAGCCTTTGATGACAGCTTTCCAGGTTCGCTATCCAGTGATTTGAGGAAGGCCACCATTCTTGCTTTCCAGTATTCATAGTTGGTTCCATCAAGATTGGTGGTCTGGTTCACTGGTCCTCCTTCTTTCTCCATGTTCATCAGAATTTATCTCCCTAGATCTCACTCGTGATTTCGAGTGGGCTGATACCAATTGAAATTCTGATACGGGGACAGAGATGTCGTACAGGATGTTCACGACATAAAATGATGCCTAAATAATCTATGAAATGTGAAATTCTGATACCAGGGGACAGATGTCGTACAGGATGTCACGACATCACGCTTCAGAACATGCAGTTTATATGTGTCTGTATGAACAGATTAAACAAGTAAATAACACAAGAGAATTGTTAACCCAGTTCGGTGCAACCTCACCTACATCTGGGGGCTACCAAGCCAGGGAGGAAATCCACTCTCAATAGTGTTAGTTCAAGGTCTAACAGCCCCTGTTTACAACCTTCTCACCTAACCACTACCCGTGCGATCTCTACCTAAGAGCCACTCTTAGATATGAGAACCTCTGCTCACTCCCTCTCACTCACACTCCCGTGTTTACAATTAAGTCAAAGACACACCAGAGATCAACTCTGAACAAAAGAGATCAACTCTACACACTAGAGATCAACTCTAGACACAAGAGATCAACTCTACACACATAGGTCCAACACTTGATGTTAGGGTACCATCAAGGTGGCTCACAAATCACTCAAGTCCCAAAACTCACAAAATAACTCTTCAATCCCGGACTTGGTACAGAACTCATGCAGCCTCCATGATTATATAGCAATTTGCGTTTCTGGGCTGCAACTCCTTGATGCTGGAGGAGATCTATCTTCTTCTGAAAAATCTGCAGTTAAAGAACTAAAAGATAACTTTTGATCTTTTAGTTTGAATCTTTAATCTTTAATCTTTAATCCCTGAACGAACTCTTCTACTTTGAAATTCGAACTTTAATGATCTTTTAATTCGTTCCTAAAGATAGATCTTCTAATCTCTTGCTAACTGCACAATAATCTGTTAAAGATATAACAGATTTATATGTCCAGTATTTTCGGGCCGGATGTCAGGACATCGTGTCCGACATCGTGGATCCTGCAGCTTCACTTCTGCACTTGACTTTTATCTTGCATTGTACAGCAACTCCAGTATTCTCGGGCAGGATGTCAGGACATTGTATCCGACATCGTGGATCCTGCAACTTCAATTCTTCATTTGCCATTTTATCTTGCCTTGTACATTGTGCAGCCCGATCTTATTCCTTGACATAACGTTGGACATCATGTGCAGTAACTCCAGCTTTCCTTCATTGTCTAAGTGCTTATGTTTTAACAAAATCTTAGCCAATCTTTTAAAGCTCAGTAGAGCTAAACACTAACAATCTCCCCCTTTGGCAAATTTTGTCTAAAACATACTTAGACACTTCCTGAGCAGGTACGAGCAGTTATGCAAGTGGGATCAGCAACTTCCATTATCAGAGTAATCAAGCACAGCGGAAATTCTTCAAGTTGCAAATCTACAAGTCTTCTCCAGGATGTCAAGACATCTCTCGTGACATCAGCTTTCTGCTTCTGCTCCCCCTGTCTCCATGCTTACTGCAACATCTTCTATCAGCTACTAGTCTTTTCCAGGATGTCGAGACATCTCATGTGACATCCGCTATCTGCTCTGCTCCCCCTGTCTTCATGCTCTTACTGCAGCATCTTCTAGTAGCTTACAACAGTCATCATCAGCAGCAGCAGTCTCCCCCTCAAAATCATCTTCATACAACTCCCCTTCAAGATCATGAATCATGCATACATCGTATCCTACTGCCATACATCATATTATACATAGTATCCTACTACTCAAAACCATGCATAATAGCAAGCATAATACTATTACTCCCCCTTTTTAGACATAAATTTGGCAAAAGTAGGATGCATGAAATTAATGTGCAAATATTACAGACCCATAGTAAACAATTGTTCAAAGGGACATGCCCCTTTAGCTAGTAAAAGTAAAATTAAAGGTCTGATGATCATGGGGTGGCTTCAGAATCATCATCTGATTCTGTCTCTTCTGCTGCATCTTCCTCTTCCTCAGCAGCTTCTTCTTCTTCTTCAGCTGCTTCTCCTTCTTCCTCAGCTGCTTCTTCATCATCAATGCCACTTTCTGAGAGCCTTTTGATCAGTCGTTCCAACTCCATCTTCTTCTCTGTGTTGGCTTTGATGGTTGCTTCCAGCACCTTGCATGTGTCCTTGAGTTCAGCAATCAAGGCATCCTTGGACACAGCACCTGAAGCAGCTTTCCCTGATGTCGAGACAATGTCTGGGACATGTGTCCCCTCAAACAGTTTGTAATGCAGGGATAGAGGAGATTCTCTCTTCATTACAGAGTCAATGTTGTTTAAAATATTTGGATGTTGACTCAACATAATGCCACACAATACAGTAGGGAAGGCAATGGGTAATTTGACAGCAAATGATTCTGAATGCTTAACAGTTTGATCAAAAATATAGTTTCCAAAATTAAATTTGGACTTGGTTCCAACAGCATACAGAAATTTACCCAAACCTGTGGCAACAGTGGAAGTATGATTGGTGGGAACCCAGTTTGCAGCTCCAATCCTGTGTAGAATTGCATACTTCACACTTAGCTTCCCTGCTGAAAGCTTCCCTTTCTTTGGCCAATGCTGGACTCGTTTGGCAGTGATTTCCTTGGCAATTTGATGCTCAGAAACATCAATATCTATCACTCCATCAGTAGGTCTGCCCAGATATTTGTTGATCACAGCAGGGGAGAATCTAACACACTTTCCTCTGACAAACACTCTTTGATAATCATCACTTTTTCTGTTTGATATGTCAGAGGGAATGTTGACAATGAATTCCCTGACTAGGCCTTCATAACAGTCTCCCAACTTGGTGACTGTCTTCAGTAGTCCAGCAGCCTTAATGAGGTCCATGGTCTCCTTGCAATCCAAGGCATTTCTTCCCAGTTCTCTTTCAACCGCAAGTCTGCGTTGATACACATATTTCCACTTTTCAACATTGCCAATGGAGTGGAAAGAGATGTTGTCCAATGGTGCATCAGGAACATTTTCAGGCACCTTTTTCCCAGATTTCTTGGCCCTCTTAGATGTCGAGACATCTAGTTCGACATCCTCATCAGAATCGGATGAGGAAATTTCTTTCCTCTTCTTGGAGGGGATTGCAACCTTGCTCCTTCTGGATGTGGTAGGAGTGATTGGAGTGCTCTTCTTCTGGGCCATAGTCTTGATTCGTCCAGACCTCTTGATGGGAGTTTTCCCTTTTCGGCTTTGTAATCTTTCTGCGATACCAGGTGCCAACTTGTTGGCAATGGGCTCCTCGTCAGATTCTACTTCTTCCAGGTCAATGAGGTCACCTGGAGCAGGTTCTGGTGCCCTTGGTGCAGGGGTCTCCTTTGTCGCTTGATCATCTTCCTCTGTTGATCTCTCTTTGCTGGGGGAAGAGAGTACTTCAGCATTTGGCACGGAAGATGTTGGAACATCTTTCTCAACATCCGGCACAGACACATTCGGGGTGGAAGATGTTGGAACATCTTCACCAGCATCAGGAACAGAGGCGTCTTTCAAAATGCTACTCACGATACTGCGGATTTTCTTGTCCATCTCCGTATCTACTTCCCTAGGACTTGTTGCAAGGCTAGGGTTTTCAGAAATCTTCACTCCCTGTTGTCTTCTGGGAACCAGTTTCTTAGGGACAGAAGCTTGACCAGGAATTATTTGTATGGGTTGGATGTTGAATTCTGGTTGTTCCTGGTGCGGAGATGATGGTACAGCGGGTGAACCAGAAGCTGAAGTTTCTTTTGGTGAGGAAGCCATGGAAAAACAGAGCGTTTGGAATGATTTCGTAAATCTCAGAAAACTATTGGGAAATGCTGGTAAAAACACGAATGCCAAGCAGATATAAATTTGAATGAAGAATGTAGAGGGGCGTGTGAAGCAACGGTCGAATTTGCTTTGCGGTGAACGTGCTATTAATGTTAAGTGATTCGTTTGGGCACGTTCAGATTGCAGTAGCTGCTATAATTCCTCTAGCAGACAAATGCCCAGCTTGCCCCTCAGTTTTTCAAACTGATTTGCATCCAAAGCCTTTGTGAAAATATCTGCTATTTGTTCCTCAGTGTCAACATGCTTCAGTGTGATCACTTTATCATCAACAAGATCTCTGATATAGTGATGTCTAATGTCAATGTGCTTGGTTCTGCTGTGTTGAACAGGATTTTTAGAAATATTGATAGCACTCATGTTGTCACAGTACAATGTCATGACATCTTGTTCGACATTGTACTCCTTCAGCATCTGCTTCATCCAAACTAGCTGTGAACAGCTGCTTCCTGCTGCAATATACTCGGCTTCTGCTGTAGATAGGGACACACAGTTCTGCTTCTTGCTGAACCATGAAATAAGGTTGTTGCCCAGATAGAAGCATCCACCAGAAGTGCTTTTTCTGTCATCTGCACTTCCAGCCCAATCAGCATCACAATACCCAACCAGCATTGAATTTGAACAATGACAGTACATAATCCCATAGTCACTGGTGCCATTTACATATTTCAGAATTCTCTTTACTTGAGTCAAGTGACTTATCTTAGGATTGGCTTGATATCTTGCACAAACACCTACTGCATAGGTGATGTCGGGTCTGCTAGCTGTTAAATATAGTAAGCTCCCTATCATGCTTCTGTACAGGCTTTGATCAACACTGGTCCCTGCTTCATCTTTTGTCAGCTTCAAGTGAGTAGGTGCAGGTGTTCTTTTATGGCTGGCATTCTCCATTCCAAACTTCTTGACAATATTCTTTGCATACTTGCTCTGTGAGAGGAATATGGAGTCTTCCATCTGCTTCACTTGGAGTCCCAGAAAATAAGTCAGCTCTCCAACAAGACTCATCTCAAATTCAGATTGCATCTGTTGGACAAAATGTCGAAGCATCTCATTCGACATCCCTCCAAACACAATGTCATCAACATATATCTGTGCAATCATCAAATTTTCAGCATCTTGTTTGACAAAGAGAGTCTTGTCAATTCCTCCCTTCCTATACCCTTGCTGAGTAAGGAATTCTGTTAGCCTTTCATACCAAGCTCTTGGAGCTTGCTTCAATCCATAGAGAGCCTTCTTGAGCCTGTATACATGATCTGGATGAGTCGGGTCTACAAACCCCTTTGGCTGCTCCACATAGACTTCTTCATTCAGGTATCCATTCAGAAATGCGCTCTTCACATCCATCTGGTACAGCTTGAATTTGAGGATGCAAGCTACACCAAGTAATAATCTGATGGACTCAAGTCTAGCAACTGGGGCAAAAGTCTCATCAAAGTCTACACCTTCAATCTGAGTGTAGCCTTGAGCAACCAGTCTGGCCTTGTTTCTGGTTATGACACCTTCTTCATTGGTTTTGTTCTTGAAGATCCACTTGGTGCCAATCACATTAGTTCCCTCGGGCCTAGGAACTAGCTCCCAGACTTCATTCCTTTTGAATTGCTCCAATTCTTCTTGCATAGCATTGATCCAGAACTCATCTGTCAGTGCCTCTTTCACATTCTTGGGCTCAATTTTGGAGACAAAACATGAGTTTGAGACAATCTCAATCTCCCTTGATCTTGTAGTGACTCCTCTGTTTGGATCTCCTATAATCAGCTCCTTGGGGTGCATCTTCTGGATTCTAATGGAGGGTCTCTTGTCAGGTTGGTTGATGTTTGAATCATCTGTAGCAGGATCAGAGTTTTCTGCATTTTCTCCACTTTTAGCTGCATCTGCTACATTGTCTCCCGATGTTCTGACATCTTCTTCGACATCCTTCTTTCTTGCTGGAGACAGATCATCAACAACCACATTGATGGATTCCATCACTGTTCTGGTTCTGGAATTGAATACTCTATATGCTCTGCTGTTTGTAGAGTATCCCAGGAATATTCCTGCATCACTCTTGGGATCCATCTTTCTCCTTTGCTCTCTATCTGCCTAGATGTAACATGGACTTCCAAAGATGTGGAAGTGCTTGACAGATGGCTTCCTCCCTTTCCAGATTTCATACAGGGTGGTTGGAGTCCCTCTTCTCAGTGTGACTCTGTTGTGGATGTAGCATACTGTGTTCATGGCTTCAGCCCAGAGATTATAGGGAAGTTCTTTGGCATGAAGCATGACCCTAGCAGCCTCTTGCAGAGTCCTGTTTTTCCTTTCAACTATGCCATTCTGTTGTGGTGTAATGGCTGCAGAGAACTCATGAGTGATGCCTTCAGATGTGCAGAATTCAGTGAACCTGCTGTTTTCAAATTCTCTGCCATGGTCACTCCTGATTCTCTTGATGACACAATCCTTTTCTCTTTGAAGTCTTAGACTCAACTCTTTGAATACTTCAAAGGTTTCTGATTTCTCTCTGATAAAGTTGACCCAGGTAAATCTGGAGAAATCATCCACAACAACATAGGCATACCTCTTTCCTCCTAGGCTTTCAACTTGCATAGGCCCCATCAAGTCCATGTGAAGTAGTTCCAGCACCCTGGAAGTGGTCTGATGTTGAAGCTTCTGGTGGGACATCTTGACTTGCTTTCCAATCTGACATTCACCACAGATTCTGCCTTCTTCTATTTTCAGATTGGGGATGCCTTTAACAGCACCTTTGTCAATGATTTTCTTCATGCCTCTTAAGTGCAGATGTCCAAATCTTTGATGCCATATTCTGACTTCATCTTCTTTGGAGGATAGACATGTGGAGGAGTAGCTGGTTTCTTGGGGTGTCCATAGGTAACAATTGTCCTTTGATCTACTGCCCTTCATTAGAACTTCACTCTTCTCATTTGTCACCAAGCATTCTGACTTTGTGAAGTTTACATTGAACCCTTCATCACACAGCTGACTGATGCTGATCAAGTTTGCAGTCAGTCCCTTCACCAGCAGTACTTTGTTCAGACTAGGAAGTCCATCATGAGCTAGCTTTCCCATTCCAATGATCTTTCCTTTAGAGCCATCTCCAAATGTCACATAACTAGTGGAGCAGGGCTCAATATTCAGCAGGAATTCTTTGACTCCTGTCATGTGTCTGGAACAGCCGCTATCTAGGTACCAATCTTCCTTAGCTGATGCTCTAAGTGAAGTATGAACAACAAGACTGACAGCCTTGTGTTTTGGAACCCACATCATCTTCTTTCTGCTGTTGCTACTTTGAGTTCCATGATGTGGATGGCCATGTAGATGATAGCAAAAGGGCTTTATGTGACCATACTTGCCACAGTAGTGACACCTCCACTTCTTTCTTTTGCTCTTTTTCTGCTGCATTCCATGATGTCGAGACCGATGTTGTGACATCGTGGCTCCAGTCCTGTTTTTGGCAGGAGCAAATTCTGTCATGGTTGTTCTGCCAGCAGACTTAGGATTAAATCCAAGTCCTCTCTGGTTTCCAGCATTCTTTCCAAGCAGCAGCACCTCATTAAGCGTATCTGAGCCTTTATTCAGCATCTTTATTGATTTGGTCATGTTTTCCAATTTAGAGTTCAGAAAACCGACTTCTCCTTTAAGCTCAGAGATCTCCTCTTTATGTGCCTTCTTCTCAGCCTCCAGATCTGCAATGACCTTCTTTAGTTGTGCTTCTTGCTGAAGAATCTTCTCACTTCTGATGCATAGTTCTCTATAGGATGTAGCAAGCTCATCAAAAGTGATTTCACTGTCTGTATCACTTGAATCTTCAGCAGTTTCAAATCTCCCAGTGAGTGCATTCACATCTCTGTCAGAGTCACTTTCCTGTTCACTCTCTATATCAGATCGACATACAGAAAGTCCTTTCCTCTGCTTCTTGAGATGAGTGGGACATTCAGCTATGATGTGTCCATAGCCTTCACACCCATGGCATTGAATTCCTTTGCTGTGACTGGGCTTTACATCTGATCTTTTCTGGTATTTACTGCCTTTCCTGATGTCGAAAGGGATGTTCTGGACATGTGGTTTCTGCCTCTTGTCCATTCTGTTCAGCACTTTGTTGAACTGCTTTCCAAGGAGCACAACTGCCTTAGTCAGACCTTCATCAGTATCCAGGTCATACTCATCTTCTTCTCCTTCATCATTGGACACGAACGCCAAGTTCTTGCTCTTCTTTTCAGCCCCATCCGAGAGTCCTAGCTCAAAGGTTTGAAGGGAACCAATGAGTTCATCCACTCTCATGTTGCAAATGTCTTGGGCCTCCTCTATTGCAGTGACTTTCATGTCAAATCTCTTAGGCAAGGATCTGAGGATCTTTCTCACCAGCTTTTCATCTGTTATCCTCTCTCCCAAGGCAGTGCAAGCATTGGCAATTTCAAGAATGTTCATGTGGAAGTCATGAATACACTCTTCCTCCTTCATCTTCAGATTTTCGAATTTTGTAGCCAAGAGTTGCAATCTGGACATCTTAACTTTGGAGGTTCCTTCATGAGTGGTTTTCAGGATCTCCCATGCATCTTTGGCCACTGTGCAAGTGTTGATTAGTCTGAAGATATTCTTGTCAACTCCATTGAATAGAGCATTCAAAGCTTTGGAGTTTCCAAGTGCCAATTCGTCTTCTTCTTTGGTCCAGTCTTCTTCTGGCTTCAATCCATCAGTGGGCTTTCCTTCTGTGTCCAGCATCTTGGGATGTTCCCAGCCTTTAATGACAGCTTTCCAGGTTCTGCTATCCAGTGATTTGAGGAAGGCCACCATCCTTGCTTTCCAGTATTCATAGTTGGTTCCATCTAGGATTGGTGGTCTGTTCACTGGTCCTCCTTCTTTCTCCATGTTCATCAGAATTTATCTCCCTAGATCTCACTCTGTGATTTCGAGTGTTGGCTCTGATACCAATTGAAATTCTGATACCAGGGGACAGATGTCGTACAGGATGTCACGACATCACGCTTCAGAACATGCAGTTTATATGTGTCTGTATGAACAGATTAAACAAGTAAATAACACAAGAGAATTGTTAACCCAGTTCGGTGCAACCTCACCTACATCTGGGGGCTACCAAGCCAGGGAGGAAATCCACTCTCAATAGTGTTAGTTCAAGGTCTAACAGCCCCTGTTTACAACCTTCTCACCTAACCACTACCCGTGCGATCTCTACCTAAGAGCCACTCTTAGATATGAGAACCTCTGCTCACTCCCTCTCACTCACACTCCCGTGTTTACAATTAAGTCAAAGACACACCAGAGATCAACTCTGAACAAAAGAGATCAACTCTACACACTAGTGATCAACTCTAGACACAAGAGATCAACTCTACACACATAGGTCCAACACTTGATGTTAGGGTACCATCAAGGTGGCTCACAAATCACTCAAGTCCCAAAACTCACAAAATAACTCTTCAATCCCGGACTTGGTACAGAACTCGTGCAGCCTCCATGATTATATAGCAATTTGCGTTTCTGGGCTGCAACTCCTTGATGCTGGAGGAGATCTATCTTCTTCTGAAAAATCTGCAGTTAAAGAACTAAAAGATAACTTTTGATCTTTTAGTTTGAATCTTTAATCTTTAATCTTTAATCCCTGAACGAACTCTTCTACTTTGAAATTCGAACTTTAATGATCTTTTAATTCGTTCCTAAAGATAGATCTTCTAATCTCTTGCTAACTGCACAATAATCTGTTAAAGATATAACAGATTTATATGTCCAGTATTTTCGGGCCGGATGTCAGGACATCGTGTCCGACATCGTGGATCCTGCAGCTTCACTTCTGCACTTGACTTTTATCTTGCATTGTACAGCAACTCCAGTATTCTCGGGCAGGATGTCAGGACATTGTATCCGACATCGTGGATCCTGCAACTTCAATTCTTCATTTGCCATTTTATCTTGCCTTGTACATTGTGCAGCCCGATCTTATTCCTTGACATAACGTTGGACATCATGTGCAGTAACTCCAGCTTTCCTTCATTGTCTAAGTGCTTATGTTTTAAAAAAATCTTAGCCAATCTTTTAAAGCTCAGTAGAGCTAAACACTAACAAAATGTCCTATCTATCTCAGGATCAAAGGGTTGTAAGTCAGATGGATTGCCTCTAGTCATACACTACATTCAGCATGCACACAACTAGTTGCCTTGTCATGTAAATAAAGGTGTAGGTTTGAACTAAAGCTACCCTCAAATGATATCCAAATGACTTGAAATTTTGTGAGCAACCTTATAAAATGATGAGAAGATAGCACAAAAAATTTCAGACAAAAATTCAAAGTCTAACGATGAAAGCTAAAATTGGTAGGTTAAGAAAAATAAGTGAATAAAACTTGAAAAATAAAAAACTTTTGACAGAATCGCTTTTTTTGGACGATGGAGACCTCAGCCGGCCATAGGCCGGCTGCCACGGCGTAGGAAATTTTTTTCTACCCCAAATGCATATATAATAATTGCGATTCTGATAACCGGAGCAAAAGTTATGGCCGTTTGAAGTTTTGACAAACACAAAATTTGCTAGTTTTTTGGAACTTTCAAATCTGACCAAACTAAAGGCTCTAGCTATTTTTCCCACAAAATATGGATTAAAAGAAGTTACCACAAAAAATTCAGCCAAAAATAACAACCCTAGCTACTAAAACAAAAAATCCCAATTAATTCAGCATGGGTGGTCGCTAAAATCCGTCTCTAATTGATTTCTACTACTACTCTGTTTTTCCGCAAGCTGATTTCTACTACTACTCTGTTTTCAAGCACAATCTTCACAGCAAAACACCCAAGACTGAAACAGGGGAAACGCTTAATGGTAAAACTGAAACAGAACACACATTAAACAAAATACCAGGACACTAATCAACACTAACACACATACTAACACAATACTAACAATCAAACATAAAACACGAAAGGATTAAACATACAGCACTAGCTAGCTATTATGAACCTTTGGACACTGCTCCCCGGCAACGACGCCAAATTTGATCGAGGTCGTACCCGAATCAAATAAACATGAAAATGTAGTAACTAGGAAGTGATCCTAGGTCGTTTCCCAACGAGCAGTGACAAGCCAAATGTTCATAATATACTTGCAGTAACAGTAACGATGGGGGGGGGGGGTTTGGTTGTTTGTTAATTAAAGAGCAGACAAATAAAATGGAATACGAAACTACTAATATTAAAAACAGGTTGTTTCCTCTGATTCAGAAGCCACTCTCTTATCCTGGGTTATGGAGAATTCGTCCCTAACAATCAACCACTTAATCCAACCCTATTTCAATTTACTAAGCGAAAATCAACTTAGGGTTTTCAATACGTGATTAGGCACCACATACACCAGTTAGCCCTTCGTCCATTAAGCATGAACGCAAGTTAGGCTCAGAGGCAATTAATCGAACACGAAGCGTGCACTGATTAATATTCACGAAATTGGGATAACTGGTGAAGGGAAAACTGCCAGGAAACCACATTACAAACGAAACCTCAAAGAGAGTTGGGCTTCGTCCTCAAAAGGAAACAACACCAGAAAATCTAGCCTTCCATGGATTCAAACAGAAAACGCAAATGAAACATGAAGCAGAAACGTAAATGAACAAGAACGTAAATGAACAGAAACGTAAATGAAAGTAGAAGAAGAAGCAAGAATGAACCCGTAATTAGAAGTAGAAAACGGAAATTTGCATTAAGAACGAAAACTGTAACAAGGGCACAGAAAAACGTGAAAACCTAAAACCAAAGCTCTGAATAATGAAAATAGCATAGCAGAATAGAATGCCCTGCACGAATCCCAAGGCAGCTATTTAAAAAGAGTCACTCAGAGTCACTGGGCCCTATTACAATACTCTGGCCCAAAACGAAATAAACACTGAACAACATAAAATAAAATTGCGAAATTTCCTAATTAGAAATTAACTAAGGTAAGCGCTGCTTTATTTGCCCTCTTCAAGTCCACAACCAAAATCCGGATTAAGCCCAATGTTTCATTAATTCCTGAAATTAGATTAAAAACATCAAATTAGCTAAATGAGCCCAAATAATAAAACTGCCTAATTAATTGACAATTAAGACCAATCAATAATTAAAATGGTGCAAAAAGGGTTTAGAAAATAGAAGAAAATGATGGCACATCAAAGACATCATGGCCCTGTTCGAAGAGAAGCGGACGCACGAGGACATAGACAAATGGATTGTTTGCTTCGATGGGGCATCTAATGCTTTGGGCCATGGAGTGGGAGCAGTCATTGTATCCCCGGATGATCAGTGTAGTCCTTTCTCGGCCAGGCTAGGTTTCGATTGTACCAACAATATGGCCGAATATGAAGCGTGTGCCCTTGAGATTCAAGCGGCCATTGATTTTGATGTAAAGCTACTCAAAGTGTATGGAGACTTGGCTTTGGTAATACGCCAGTTGAGAGGAGAATGGGAAACTAGGGATCCGAAGTGGATACTCTATCAAACTCACATCTTGAAGTTAACCGAATTCTTTGACGACGTTTCTTTCCACCACATACCTCGGGAAGAGAACCAAATGGTCGATGCATTGGCTACCCTGGCATCCATGTTTCAACTTGCCCCGCACGGGGATCTTCCGTACATCGAATTCAGATCTCAGGGCAAGCCAACACATTGTTGTGCGATAGAGGAAGAGCGAGATGGGAAGCCGTGGTACTTCAACATCAAACAATACGTTGAGAACAAAGAATATCCACCAGGGATTTCCGACAATGATAAAAGAACATTAAGGATATTGGCTACTGGTTTCTTTGTGAGTGGTACCATCTTGTACAAACGAAACCACGACATGACCCTCCTACGATGCGTAGATGCCAAAGAGGCAAACTACATGATTGAGGAAATCCACGAGGGTTCATTTGGGACACATGCCAATGGGCATGCTATGGCTAGGAAGATCCTTAGAGCCGGTTATTAGTGGCTCACTATGGAAAGCGATTGCTGCGCCCATGTAAGAAAATGTCATAAATGTCAAGCATACGCGGACAATGTCAATGTTCCGCCACATCCTCTGAATGTTATGTCCGCCCCTTGGCCTTTTTCCATGTGGGGGATAGATGTCATTGGGGCCATCGAACCCAAAGCTTCGAATGGTCATCGCTTCATTCTGGTGGCGATAGACTACTTCACCAAATTGGTCGAAGCGGCCTCTTATACCAATGTCACGAGAAATGTGGTGGTCAGATTCATAAAGAGGGAACTGATTTGTCGATACGGACTCCCTAAGAAGATCATTACTGACAATGGCACCAATCTGAACAACAAATTGATGCATGAGATGTGCGGGGATTTCAAGATCCATAATCATAACTCTACCCCTTATCGACCAAAGATGAATGGGGCTGTAGAGGCTGCAAATAAAAATATTAAGAAGATTATTCAGAAGATGACGGTGTCATACAAAGATTGGCATGAGATGCTGCCTTTCGCCCTGCACGGATATAGATCCTCGGTACGAACTTCTACTTGGGCAACGCCATATTCCTTGGTTTATGGGATGGAAACGGTACTCCCATTTGAGGTAGAGGTCCCTTCCCAGAAGATACTAGCGGAATCAGGTCTAGAAGAGTCAGAGTGGGCTCAAACACGCTACGACCGACTCAACCTTATTGAAGGTAAGCGTTTGACGACCATGAGCCATGGGCGCCTGTATCAACAAAGGATAAAGAACGCGTTCAACAAGAAAGTACGCCCGCGCAAGTTCAACGAGGGGGACCTTGTGTTGAAAAAGATATCCCACGCTGTTAAGGATAATCGAGGAAAGTGGGCCCCGAATTACGAAGGGCCTTTCGTTGTGAAAAGAGCTTTTTCTGGGGGTGCTCTGGTACTCACCAACATGGATGGAGAGGAACTACCCTCGCCCTTGAACTCCGATGTCGTTAAACGATATTACGCTTGAAGTCTGGGGCAATTGAGGGAATCGCTGCGTGTTCTTTTATTTCTGAGTTTTTTGTTCTTCTTGGTTTCCTCTCGGGATTCCCATCCGCTATAATTATCTCGTCACGTTTCTTTAAAGGAAGAGAACATGGGTTGAGGCTTCATTCCTCACTTTGGTTTTAAACCTTGTGTTAGTTTTTAATAACCTGAGCCCTTTTCGCTCAGTTCATGGGGTGCCCCAAGCGCTTAATTAAAACTGAACCTAAACAGTTTTCACTAAGAAGATCATTGCATTGAAAACATTCATGCATGCATATACACATGCATATTTTGTGACAACAGGGGCAGAATCGTCTTAGGCCACGGTCAGAAGTCGAGATAAAGTTAAACGGCAGAAATCAACCAAGGTAAGACGACGACTCTGTCATGATTTGCCATGCATTGTTGCTTCCTACTTTCAGGTACTTAGGGACGGATGCAAATGGAGGATAGGGTCATGACGACAGATCGTCGTCCCTTCCCGGCGCTGGACAAGCGGAAAACGTCGCTGCAAAGCAGCCCAGTATCCTTTAAATTCGTAGTAATTATTACTATTGTTTGTTAAAAATAAATAATTGATGCCTGATCTAACTTAAGTAGGTTCGAGTAGGCAAACGCTAACCTGTAGGGGGTCATGGTTATGTCTCCCCTAAAAAAATAAAATAAAAAATTGGCAGGTTAGCTCGCCTGGGCGAGCAACCCCTGCACCAAATTATAAAAAATGAGGGAGGGGAACATTTTCTTCACCCAAAAACTCCCCCACCCCCCTCATTCAAAAAGAGAAAGCTCACGGTTTTTGCTTCCCCAAGCCATCTTTGGTTGCATTTTGCTTTCATTTCTGGTATTCCTACTCACTCCAACAAGTAAGTATTTAATCCTTGAGTTTTTAGCTTTCCATTGGTGCATTTTGTTCATCTTTTGGTGCTCTAAATTGTGAGAATGTGCTCAAATTTGTGGGGCAGTTTTGGGTTGTCTTCATGCTTGATTTGTTAGAGTTGAGGGGTTGTAGGGGATGGCCATAGGCCTATGTTGTATTCTGAAGCAATGGGACATGCCACATTGCCCCCATTCTCTTGCTATTTGTGCCTAAACATGCGCCCACCAAGTGCTCGGTGAAATGCCCCAATGACATATGAATATGGTTTGGTAAGATTGGGATTGTGGGACTATTTTATATGCATAGGGACAACATAGAGGATTCGAAATAGGTGCCCAAATGCAATTCTAAGCTTAGGAACCCAAGCTCTTAGTTTCAATGCAAGGAAACATGGCTTATGTCTAAAAATCTAATTTTGGTTTTGAAAGTGGAAAAGCATGAAAATTAGGACATGCTTGAGAGGGCTTTTACTAAGAATTTGGCTGCCCCCATGAGGGATACTTTGCATCTAGGTAGCATAGGAAATACCTTTCAATGGTATGTATATGTGTGTGAATATGGGTAGCATGGAAAACACCTTTCAATGGTGTGTGTATATATGTGAATATATGGCACAAAATTCCTTGCAAAGTGTGAATGAGTAGCAAAAAATGCCTTTCAACATATGCGTATTTGAGGATAAGTAGCATTAGGAGCCTTTTAGAAAATGTGCCCATGTCAAAAATGGCCTGAGGACGCTTCCTAAATGAATATGTGATGGCATGGAATTCCCTTTTCAAATGCAAGTATGTGCATGACGTAATTAGCTTTCCAATGTGCATATAAATAATGTGAGTGAAACAACAAAAATTTGTATGTTAAATACTTCAAATATGTGTAGGTAGTTTCTGATAGCAAATATTTAGGATGTGAATAGGTGTAATTTTGACACAAGGCCTTGAGCACGAGAATGCGTATTCTTTTCAAAGATGTATATATGTGTGGTAACTAGAATGTGTTGGATGTCCTTGTATGTTGACATAAATAGTAGGATATTTTACACATACGCATGTTCATAAATGAGTTACATTAAATGTGTGCATGAGTTCGTTTTAAATTGGAAAGATTAGCATGTCATTTTTGTGTTAAAATAAGAATTTTCTTGTAGACTAATTTTCCAACTGTCTGTCTTCACAGGAAATGGCTCCGAGGAAACTTTCCTCGAAGAGATCTAGGAAGGAAGCCGCGGCCGCAGGGACTAGTGCCGCTCCCGAGTTCGATAGCCATCGTTTCAGGAGCGCTGAGCACCTGTAGCGTTTTGAAGCCATCAAGGGATGGTCCTTCCACCAAGAGAGCCGCGTCCATCTCAGGGAGGACGAGTACACGGATTTCCAGGAGGAGATAGCTCACCGGCGTTGGACGTCGCTCGTCACTCCCATGGCCAAGTTTGATCCAGATATAGTTCTCGAGTTTTACGCCAATGCTTGGCCTATAGAGGAGGGTGTACGGGACCTCCGATCATGGGTAAGGGGCCAGTGGATTCCTTTCGATGCAGACGCCCTAAGTCAATTCCTGGGATACCCGCTAGTATTGGAGGAGGGCCAGGAGTGCGAATATGGTCAGAGGAGGAACCGGGCAGATGGATTTGATGAGGAGGTCATCGCTCAGCTGCTATGCATACCAGGTCAGGATTTTGCCCGGACCGCTGCCGGGAGACGGGTGCGAATCATGCGCACCAACATGACTACCTTGACCCAGACATGGATGACGTTGCTGCTCAGCAACATCCTGCCCAGCGATCATAATTCCGACCTCCCTCTGCCGAAGTGTCAGCTGGTGTATGCCATCCTGACACGGATGAGCATTCATGTGGCTCAATTGATCGCTGATGCCATTTATTTATTTGCAGGTATGCCACCTACCAGGCACCCTCTAAACCTAGATAAGTCTAATAGGGCCCTGGGTTTTTTGGCATTGATCACGGGTCTCTGCCAGTCGTCCGGGGTTCCTGTCACACCTAGTAAGGTGATTCGACCGCCGATCACCCGTGCTTTCATAGAGAAGTATTGCACGCCCAGACAGGCGCAGGGTGGCGACTCGTAGGCCCCAGACGCACCGCCGCCACCTCCTCAGGCTGACCCAGCTGGGTCATTTGACACGGAGCGGTATTTACGACATTTGGTTCACCAATAGGCGGCCAACCACAGGGCGCACGTGCAGACCCATGACTGCCTCTACCAGCTCAGCCTTAGCCTGCAGAGCCAGGGTTTCCCTCCTTTTCCATGCCATACTCCGGATCAGTTCAGGGCAGAGGTCGCATGGCCCGGGGATTGGCCTGAGGCCCAGGCAGAGGAGGCACCCACAGAGGCTCCCAACGATGCAGATGAGGCCCGCATAGACGAGGAGATGACCGATTTGCTCGATTTCTTGGGAGGGAGCGGAGCCACATGACCGGGAGATCCCTAGATCCATATTCTCTTTTATGTTTCCTCTTTTATCTGTTAGGTATCATTTTATTTTGTATAACTGAGGGACTAACGTTTGTTTCGTTTTGATTGACTCTTGTTTTATGCATGCATGTCATTTGAACTATTACGTTAGTGCTTACATCGTTGTTTTCAATAGTGTTTGTTGAAATTCCGGAACCGTGTAGAGCTTTTCATTTAGGAACGTCATCCTAAAAATAAAATGAACCAAAAATCATGATAAAAAGAAAGAAGCGTTGTGAGTAAATGTCATGTCTATGTATATAAAGAAAAGGAAAGGTTTTTATATATGTAAAAGGAAAATATGTATAAAAGGATTTTGTGTGTGTAAATAATGTGTGAAAAGAAATTCTTGTGTGTGTGAGTGACAAGTGTATATAAAGAAACTTTTGTATAAACTACGGGTGTGTGTGGGAAAAAATGAAAAAAAGAAATCTTTGAACATGAATAGGGTTTGTATATAGACCGTGTTGACATAAAGAAAAAGAGTTCTAATGCGTATACAGAAAATGTTCATCATGTATAGGAATGAAGGTGTACAAAGAAAAGTTTTCTCGTAAATGGCAATGGATGTATAGTTTTTGTGAACATTAAAATGAAACAAAAAGAAAAAGAAAGGAAGACCTCGAAGGTCGACATGTTATGGTCGTAGGAAGAATAAATCATTCGTAGAGAGCAACCGTATCTTTTGGAAACAAGGGACTGATGCTAAGAGTTTATTTTCCAGAATGGCCGAGATAAGAATGGATGGAGAAGGAGAAATGAAAAGAAAGAAAAGGAAGAAATGAAAAGAAAGAAAACAAAAAAATGAAAAGAAAGGAAAAGAAGGATTCCCGATCAAAGATCGGAAGGAAGTAAAAACGAAAAAGATCGGAGGAAAACAGAGTAGTTCCCGATCAACGAAAGAAAGAGAACAGAAGATCTTCAGACCAGATAAATTTTCGGCAAGGTAAGTGACTGCCGGCAAAGGAAAACCCATTTTTTGGTGGTTCTTTCTTTGGGATTTCCATTCAAAGTCATTCTCGACTAGCGATATCCTACTCCACATAAACAAAGAGGAAAAGACCGAAACACCCAACTTCCTCTCCAAAAACACTACCCTCGTGAAAATCCTATTGATCCGTGATCATGCGTGTGATCTTTTGGTTTGATAGGAAATCGCGTGCAAAATAAAGTCATGGTGTAGTTATGGTTTGGGATTAGGGTAAAACACTTGCCTGTGTGAGTTTTTTTATACACTATGAGTGATTTATTCCCAGTTTCAGTTTGACCCGATGTTTCCCCTGAATGTTCATTTAAAAGCTAAATGTTGACATCCTGCCCTTGATTTTCGGTTACAAGGAAAATTACCTTTGGCACGGGTATATTGTTTCTCTAAGATATGGTGCTCTCACGAATGATTTATTTTTCTTTGCAAAAATCATGTATGCCTTTTGAGGTTAACAAAAAAAAAATCGGTGGACCATTCGGTCCTGCCAACAAATCTTGTTCGGAGACCCATGAATTGATTGCCTAGCGCTATTCATGTGTCCTCCACAAACGAGTCTGGAGCCCCGCGAATTGATTGCCTAGCGCTGTTCACCTATCCTCCATTCTCCACTTTTATTTGGAGCCCCATGAATTTATTGTCATTCATGCATCCACCACCAACGAGTCTGGAGCCCCGCGAATTGATTGTCTGGCGCTATTCGCCTATCCTCCATTCTCCACTTTTATTCGGAGCCCCATGAAATGATTGTCATTCATGCATCCTCCACCAACAAGTCTGGAGCCCCGCGAATTGATTGCCAAGCACTTTTCGCATATCCTCCATTCTCCACTTTTATTCGGAGCCCCATGAATTGATTGTCATTCATGCATCCTCCACCAACGAGTCTGGAGCCCGACGAATTGATTACCTAGCGTTGTTCGCCTATCCTCCATTCTCCACTTTTATTCGAAGCCCCATGTATTGATTGTCATTCATGCATCCTCCACCAACGAGTCTGGAGCCCCGCGAATTGATTGCCTGGCGCTGTTCGCCTATCCTCCATTCTCCACTTTTATTCGGAGCCCCATGAATTGATTGTCATTCATGCATCCTCCACCAACGATTCTGGAGCCCGACGAATTGATTACCTAGCGTTGTTCGCCTATCCTCCATTCTCCACTTTTATTCGAAGCCCCATGTATTGATTGTCATTCATGCATCCTCCACCAACGAGTCTGGAGCCCCGCGAATTGATTGCCTGGCGCTGTTCGCCTATCCTCCATTCTCCACTTTTATTCGGAGCCCCATGAATTGATTGTCATTCATGCATCCTCCACCAACGAGTCTGGAGCCCCGCGAATTGATTGCGTGGCGCTATTCGCCTATCCTCCATTCTCCACTTTTATTCGGAGCCCCATGAAATGATTGTCATTCATGCATCCTCCACCAACAAGTCTGGAGCCCCGCGAATTGATTGCCTAGCACTTTTCGCATATCCTCCATTCTCCACTTTTATTCGGAGCCCCATGAATTGATTGTCATTCATGGATCCTCCACCAACGAGTCTGGAGCCTGGCGAATTGATTGCCTAGCGCTGTTCGCCTATCCTCCATTCTCCACTTTTATTCGGAGCCCCATGAATTGATTGTCATTCATGCATCCTCCACCAACGAGTCTGGAGCCCGGCGAATTGATTACCTAGCGTTGTTCGCCTATCCTCCATTCTCCACTTTTATTCGGAGCCCCATGTATTGATTGTCATTCATGCATCCTCCACCAACGAGTCTGGAGCCCCGCGAATTGATTGCCTGGCGCTGTTCGCCTATCCTCCATTCTCCACTTTTATTCGGAGCCCCATGAATTGATTGTCATTCATGCATCCTCCACCAACGAGTCTGGAGCCCCGCGAATTGATTGCCTAGCGCTGTTCGCCTATCCTTCATTCTCCACTTTTATTCGGAGCCCCATGAATTGATTGTCATTCATGCATCCTCCACCAACGAGTCTGGAGCCCTGCGAATTGATCGCCTAGCGCTGTTCGCCTATCTTCCACCTTCCAATCTTATTCGGAGCCCCATGAATTGATTGTCATTCATGCATCCTCCACCATCGAGTTTGGAGCCCTGCGAATTGATTGCCTAGTGCTGTTCGCCTATCCTCCATTCTCCATCTTGTTCGGGGACCCATGAATTGATTGCCTAGCGCGGTTCATGCGTCCTCCACCATGAAGTGCGGAGCCTCCAGTGACTGGGAAATGTGGTTTTTGTTATTTTCCCGATCGTTTCCTTCACCAAACATGTGTATATATGTAAATTATGTTATTGGTGTTTTTGTTGTTTGTGTTTTGTTTTGTGTTGTGCAGAAAAAAAGGAGATGGAGAGACGGGAGTCATCACAGACTAATCACGGAAAGGGCGAAGACAGACGAAATCAGTGTTTTATCTTTGCTTTCCTCTTATCTCCGTTAAAAGGTAAGTAAAGAGGGGCAACTGTCATACCCTAATTTCGTCCGGGGACTATTGCTTGATGGCATGCAACCTTTAATTGACCGCTTCGAGGTACTTGGCGCCCTTTATTGCACAATATGTGAAGTCCCGAGACGTGCCGGAAATCAAAAGGAAGCGTGGTTACGCAATCTGTGGAATTCCGTAATGTGACGGAAACCAAAAGGAAGTATTGTTACGCAATCCGTGAGTTTCCGTAACTTTTTCAAAAGCTAAAAAAGAGTAATTACATGATCCATAAGATTCCGTAACCTTACGGAAAGAAAATAAGTATCATTACGAAATTCGTAAAGTTTCGTAACGTTAAAGAAAAGGAATCACCAAAAAAAGCAAAAGGGGTGTATTTAGTAAAAAAGGGATGCAAATAGCAACCAGACCCACTTGGGCCTTCCAGATTCTTCCTCCAGAAGGCAGTTGCTTCTGGAGGAAGCAACCTGGCTCGCCTGGGCGAGCTGAGCTTGCCTGGGCGAGCTAGGTGGCAAGCTCCTCCCCTATTTTGCTATAAATAGGGGGAGGAGTTAAGAGGAAAGGGGTTTAGCCTTCTTGGCACTTCTTATTCACTTGAAATTGCTGAGGAAAATTGTTTCCGGGAAGAAAATCCAAGTCGAGGCGCTTCCATAACGTTTCCGTAACGTTTCCGTGGATAATTACGCGAAGATTTTCAACCGTTCTTCGACATTCATCGTTCGTTCTTCGTTGTTCTTCGGTCTTCAACCGGTAAGTACCGCTAATCAAGCTTTTCAATTCATTCTATGTACCCGTGGTGGTCCCCATTTGTTATTTTGTACTTCTATTTCTCGTTTCATTTACTTTCCGTACCCCCTTTTGACGTGCTTCAATCATTTATTTAAGTCATTTCTCGCCTAATCAAAAAATAAAATAAATTTCCACCGATCCTTTGATTTGTAATATCCGTTAATTCCTGTTAAAATGAAATCTGACTGTTCGGTCGTGCCATAACCACGTTGGAAATCAAAAAAGAGGTAAAATAATAATATAATAATAAAAAAATACCTTTTAGTAAAATAAAGCGAAAAATCAATCGGACGTTTCTCTTTGGGATTTCTCTTTCTTAATTGAATTGACTAATAACTAAAGCGAAACTAAGGCTAAAATCAACCCGCAAAGTCAAGCTCGTCCACAAAAAATCACTAAAAAGGATTTGAAAGTTCAATATCTCAGTTTTTCTTACCAAGTAAATGGACCGTTTTTAAGGTCCAACGCCTTAAAATGATCATCTTCCAAGTAAAAAGAATCGCTTAACTCACCCTTAAAAAAGAACTACGTAGGTTTGATTTCCTCTTTGATGGAGGGTACGTAGGAGCAAGAGCCTCGCTTTTGTCGACCTCAAAAATAAAAAAGAAATAAAAGTTAAGGTAACACAATTTCACACAATTCTAAAAAATAGGTTGTTGTCCTTTGAGACAAACGTGAGAGGTGCTAATACCTTCCTCAAACGTAAATACAACTCCCGAACTTGGAATATTCTTTTTGACCGGTTTCCTTCGGTTTTTCCAACGTTTTCCACAAATAAATGTTGGTGGCGACTCCACGCATCTTTCTTCCTTTGAAAAGCGCAACCGTGAGCCTCGTCTCACTCGCCCGCAAAAGGGCCTGTTGCGACACCATGAAACTTTGGCAGCAAATGTATTAGTCCAGTCTTGAGAACATATGGAACACCCTCATCAAGATATTGAATGCACAAGCTTTTCTAAGTGAAATCAGCTGCAGTCATCTACCTAAGAGTGCTTTCACTAGGTGGAGGTTGAGCCATGTTCTCAGTATGAAAATTAACAGCCGAATGCTCAATATCCGAATATTCACAATCACCAGCAACAAAATGCTCAAAATGATCAGAATGCACAGAATGACCAAGATGCAAACTATGTCTAACTAATCTATGTAAGGTTCTATCTATTTCAGGATCAAAGGGTTGTAAATCACCTGGATTACCCATAGTCATGCACTATATGCAGCAAATCACCTGTTTCTCAAACAAGCACCAGGGGAGGGTTAAAACTACAATTATAGTCAAACGATATCCAAATGAGCTGAAATTTTGTGAGCAACACCCTAAAATCATGAAAAGATAGCACAAAAATTTGTAGACAAAAATTCAAAGTCTAACTATGAAAATGGCCTAAGGAAAGTTTAGAAAAATAAGACAATAATACTAAAAAAATAAAAATAAAAACTTAGTAAACAGCTGATTTTTCAAGTTTAAAACGGCAACGGACCGCAGATTTTTCTTCTACCCAAATGCATATATAATAATAGTCATTCTGATACCCGGAGCAAAAGTTATGGCTGTTTTAAGTTTTGCTAAAAACAAGTTCCCAAAATTTTTGTCTCTCTCAAATACTGCCACACCAAGTGCTCCCGATATTTTTCACACAAAATATGGATCAAAAGAAACTACCACACAAAAAATCAGCCAAAAATAACAACTCTAACTATCAAAACAAAAATCGCCAATTAAATTGCAAAATCAGTTGCTAATTCTCAGTCGCTAATCATTGTTCACAGCAAACACAAAACTGAATCAGTCGTTAATCATTGTTCACAAAACACAAAACTGAAATAGTCGCTAAATAGGGGATGCGGCTGAAATGCAAAACAGAATGCTACGCAAAACAAAACAACACATACTCACAACCTAAACGACAGAGCGACACACAAAAAAAAACTATACACTATTATGAACCTTTGGCCCACTGCTCCCCGGCAATAGTGCCAAATTTTATCGAGGCCGTACCCAAATCAAATAAACATTAAAAATGCAGTATCTAGGAAGTGATCCTAAGTCATCTCCCAACGAGCAATGGTCAACCAAACATTCATCACAGATAGTAATAAAACAGTAACGAATTGGGGAGTTGTTTGTTTTTGTAAATTAAACAACAAGCAAATTTGAATTAGAAAATAGAAGAATTAAAACATGTTGTTTCCCCTTGATTCACAAGCAAGTCTTTTATCCTAGGTTACAAGAATTTATCCTTAATCAGTTCAGCCACTTAATCCAACCCTAAATTAAATTACTAAGCAAAAATTAACATAAGGTTGTCATTATGTGATTAAGCAACACATACACCAATTAATCATGAACAAAACTGATCATTAAGCATGAACGTAAATTAAGCGTAGAGACAATTAATCAAGCACTAAGCATGCATGGATTAATAGCAACAAATACAGAGTAATTGGTGAAGAGGAAAAACTGATCAGAATTCAATAGTAATAACAAAACCTCAAAGATAGTTGTGCTTGATCCTCAAGAGAAAACAACGCTGGAGACTTAGCCTTCCATTAATCAATAGAAAACGAAATTGTAGATTAAAGCAGAAACGAAATTGAAGAAAATGATTTTTATTCTACGTGAACAGTGCGTATGAACAGTGAAAACTGGAATTCTAAAACCCTAGAATTATTCTCCTCCTCAAAAAACTCTCAAAACTAAAACCCTGGTGTTGTTATATAGGTCGTCAGCCCCAAAGCTTACAAATCTGTTTTAAGTCCAAGCTCATAAATAAAATAAAATCTGGACAAGATAAGATAAGATTGGATGAAATAAAATCTAGACCAAATAAAATCAAGATGAAATAAAATTTGGATAAGATAAAATCTGGATAAGATAAGATTTGATAAAATAAAATTTTCTGCTCTCTTCAAGTCCAAGCCCAATTTCGGATTCAAGCCCAATTGCTTATAATTCTCTTGAAATTAAATTAAAAACAAAAAATTAGTCAAGTAGGCCCAAATGATAAAACTACATAATTAATTTGACAATTTAGGCTAATCAGTAATTAAAATGGTGACAAAAAGGGTTAAGAAATAGGAGAAAATAATGACACATCAGTCTGCATTGACCAGACGGATATGACCGGCAGACTGCTTGTCGGGTCATTGACATTTGATTGTCGCATCATGCATTATATCATTGTTAGAATTTTGATGCCTCGTTCTTCTAATCTTGCTCAAGCCTCTGAGGAGGACTTGATTCTGATGTGGGCTTTCTTGACCGGTCATCCAATCGACTGGGCCCATTTGGTTCGTTACCGCATGCATAAGGCATTGCGGTCTGGTGAACCTCTCTCTTACCCTCAGCTTGTGACTTTATTTCTTCGACATTTTGAAATTCCTTTGGATTCTGAGCATTTTGTACTAGTTAAACGCTCCTTTGCTATTGGTGTCGGTGCAGTAACCTCCTTTGGCTACCGTAAGGACGTAGATGGGCAGTGGCTGAAGAAGGACGCGTAACCTCCGCAAGACGAGTGTACTCCCTCTCCTTCGCCTCAACGAGATGATTCCTCATCCCTCATGAATGAAGTTCTTTCGGAATTACGAGGCCTTCGCACCTATGCTGGTGAACGCTTTGATTCCTTGGATGGTCGCATAGATGCCATTGATGCTTTCTTTGAAGGAATGGATACCCGCATCAATCAGCTTGAAGAGGATGTGAGTTATCTTCGTCGGCGTTTCGACCTTCCACCACCTTCCTAGATTTAGATTATTATTATCTTTTATTTTAAGCCGTCTATTTGGCTATGCTTTTTAAGTTATCATTCTCTGAACTTTAGTTATATTTCGGTATTTGGCACTTAGTATTTTATGACTGGATTCTATTTGGTTTTGACTTATGAATGATTATGTGAACTTTAGTTCTATTTGATTATTATTCTTCCGCCTTATGTTGCTTATCACATGCTTTGGCTTTTTGAAGTTGCCAAAGGGGGAGAGAAGCGGGGCTTAGAAACTTAGAAATTAGAAGCTTAGAAATCAAGAGATCAAAAATTCCAAAACATAGGGGGAATATGGAATGAGTGAACGTTATATCTTGAATATATTCTATCTTGTATCTTGATTTCAGGAATAAAATTGTCATCATAAAAAAGGGGGAGATTGTAGAAGTAAAGACTTTGATGTTTTGATGATGCCACGTGATCATGTGCTTCTCAAGTTTAATGCAAGAGGATCATGCACTTCTTAAGTTTAATTCAAGACAAGAATCCAAGAAATTCAAGATACATCATCAAGAAAATCTCTAGTGATTTAGGAAGGGAATTCCAAGTTGAAACGACAAGAGGTTTGGCCAATGAATTTAAGCTAAAATATTTTTACAAGAGATTTACTCTCTAGTAATCGATTACCAGAGGATGTAATCGATTACCAGTGGCCAAAACACTTCCTAAAACGCTTTTAAAAATGATTTTGAATATTTTTGAAGGCATGTAATCTATTACATGAGGATTGTAGTCAATTACAAGCAGCTGAAAATAATTACAACAGTCATTAGAAATTTGAATTCAAATCTTACAATGTGTAATCGATTACACATGGATGGTAATTGATTACCAGTAGTTACAGAACATTTTAATTCAAATTTTAAAGCTTGTAATCGATTACACAAGTCTTGTAATCGATTACCAGAGGAGCTTTTCAGAAAATATTTTCAAGGAGTCACATCTGTCCAAAAGGTTTTTGAATGGCCATCAAAGGTCTATTTATATGTGACTTGGAACACGAATTTGCTCAGAGTTTTTCAGAACAAAAAGGTTTTATCCTCTCAAAAGAAAAATCATCTTATCCTCTTAAAAATTCCTTGGCCAATACACTTGCAATTCAATAAGGAATTATTTTGAGTGCTCCATTGTTCAATCTATCTCTTTCAAGAGAGATTTCTTCTTCTCTTCATCTTATTTCTGAAAAGGGATTAAGAAATCGAGGGTCTCTTGTTGTAAAACAATCTGAACGCAAAGGAAGGGTTGTCCTTGTATGGTTCAGAACTTGTAAAGGGCTTTTGCAAGATAGTGGAACTCTCAAGCGGGTTGCTTGGGGACTAGACGTAGGCACAAAGGTGTGGTCGAACCAGTATAAATCTGAGTTTGCATTTTCTCTTCCCTTAAACTCTTTTATTTATTATTGCTTATTGCTTCTATTCAGTAAGTTTAATTTGCATAATTATTTAGGAATTCATTTTGAAAGGAATCTTTGGATTTGGGTTAAAATCAAAATAGAATTTTTAATTAGGAAAAAGTTTCTGATATCTTAATTCAACCCCCCCTTCTTATGATATTTGAGGCCACTTGTCTAACAAAAAACAGTAGACACTTGGCATCAACGGTTTCTGAAACCTCATCACCCTTACCGACGATTGAAAAAAATATTTAATGGAAGTCAAGATCATGAAAGTGCGTCGATACTATTAACTGGTGACAAGGTCTTTCAGCGGGTTCAACACTTGAATACTATATTTGGAAAGACCCAAAAGAAGGAAAAAATAAGACTTGCATATGGAAGAAAAGGTCGATTTTGTTTGATCTTCCTTACTGGTCTGATCTAGATGTTAGACATTGTATTGATGTTATGCATATAGAGAAAAATGTATGTGATAGTGTCATTGGGATGCTCCTTAACATTCAAGGCAAGACAAAAGATGGTTTGAATACTTGTCAAGATCTACCGGAGATGGGTATACGAGTGCAGTTACATCCAATGTTTGATGGTAAAAAAATATGCTTGCCTCAGTTGGAGATGTATTTTCCTCCTACTTTCTTTGACATCATGGTTCACTTAATTGTTCATCTGGTAAGAGAAATCAAATGTTGTGGTCCTATTTATTTACAGTGGATGTACCCGGTTGAGCGATACATGAAGATCCTGAAAGGGTATACGAAGAATATACACCGTCTGGAAGCATCTATTCTGGAAAGGTACATTGTAGAAGAAGCCATTGAATTTTTTTAGAGTAATTTGAAAAATCAAAATCTGTTAGGCTTCCTGAGTCTCGGCATGACGAAAGAGTAGGAGGTAAGGGTTCAAGAGGACTGCATGTTATCACTTCAAGTGTAGAAGATTTGCAACAAGCTCATTTGTATGTATTGAATAATAGTAATGAAGTTCTGCCATACATACTTCACCATGAAGGTTTAGTGAAGGAAAGTAATCCAAAAATGTCGAAGAACAGGGTCTTGAAAGAGCATAACAAGACTTTCCTAGATTGGTTTAAAGATACAATCTTTGTTGATGATAATGCTTCCGAAACATTAAGAAAGCTAGCAAATGGACCTAAAAGAAATGTTATAACTTGGCAAGGATATGATATAAGCAAGTATTCCTTTTACATAAAAGCACAAGATGAGAAAAGTACAATGCAAAATGAAATTCTGAAACTGGGGACAAATGTCGTACAGGATGTCACGACATCGCGCTTTAGAACATGCAGATTGTATATGACCGTATGAACAGATTAAACAAGTAAATAACACAAGTGAATTGTTAACCCAGTTCGGTGCAACGTCACCTACATCTGGGGGCTACCAAGCCAGGGAGGAAATCCACTAAAATAGTGTTAGTTCGAAGATCTAACAGCCACTGTTTACAACCTTCTCACCTAACCACTACCCGTGCAACCTCTACCTAAGAGCCACTCTTAGATATGAGAACCCCTCTCACTCCCTCTCAATCACTCTCCCGTGTTTACAATTAAATCAAATACACACCAGAGATTGCTCTCTGAACAATAGAGATCAACTCCACACACTATAGAGATCAACTCTACACACTCAGGTCCAACACTTGATGTTAGGGTGACATCAAGGTGGCTCACAAAACACTCAAGTCCCAAAACTAACAAAATAACTCTTCAATCCCGGACTTGGTCCAGAACTCGTGCAGCCTTCATGTTTATATAGCAGTGTGCGTATCTGGGCTGTATCAACTTGTGCTGGATGAGATCTATCATTCTCCCGAAAAATCTGCACTTAAAGAACTAAAAGATGAAGTTTGATCTTTTAGTTTTTATCTTTAATCTTTAATCCCTGAACGAACTATTCAAGTTTGTAATTCAAACTTTAATTATCTTTTAATTCGTTCCTAGAGATAGGTCGTCTAATCTGTTGCTAACTGCCCAATAATCTGTTAAAGAGATAACAGATTTATGTGTCCAGTATTTTCGGGCAGGATGTCCTGGACATTGTATCCGACATCGTGGATCCTGCACAATCTGTTAAAGATATAACAGATTTATGTGTCCAGTATTTTCGGGCAGGATGTCCTGGACATTGTATCCGACATCGTGGATCCTGCAGCTTCAATTCTTCATTTGACATTTTATCTTGCCTTGTGCATTGTGCAGCCCGATCTGATTCCTTGACATAACGTTGGACATCATGTGCAGCAACTCCAGCTTTCCTTCATTGTCTAAGTGCTTATGTTTTAACAAAATCTTAGCCAATCTTTTAAACACTCAGTAGAGCTAAGCACTAACAATCTCCCCCTTTGGCAAATTTTGTCTAAAACATACTTAGACACTTCCTGAGCAGGTACGAGCAGTTATGCAAGTGGGATCAGCAACTTTCATTATCAGAGTAATCAAGCACAGCGGTATCTGTAGTGGCGACAGCAAAATTCTACAAGTTGCAAGTCGTTTCCAGGATGTCAAGACATCTCACGTGACATCAGCTTTCTGCTCCCCCTGTCTCCATGCTCTAGCTGCAGCATCTTCTATCAGCTACTCGTAGTTACAGTAGCTTACATCAGTCATCATTAGCAGCAGCAGTCTCCCCCTCAAAATCATGAATCATGCATACATCGTATCATACAACTCCCCCTCAAAATCATGAATCATGCATACATCGTATCCTACTACTCAAAATCATAAATCATGCATAATACTACTATTACTCCCCCTTTTTAGACAGAATTTGACAAAAGTAGAATGCATGCAAATATTACAGACCAATAGCAATTAATTGTTCAAAGGGACATGCCCCTATAAGAGTGAAAAGCAAAAATAAAGGTCTGATGGTCATGGGGTGGCTTCAGAATCATCATCATCTGATTCTGTATCCTCTGCTGCATCTTTCTCTTCCTCAGCTTCTTCTTCTTCTTCCTCAGCTGCTTCTCCATCTTCAATGCCACTGTCTGAGAGCCTTTTGATCAGGCGTTCCAGCTCCATTTTCTTCTCTGTGGTGGCCTTGATGGTTGCGTCCAGCACCTTGCATGTGCCCTTGAGTTCAGCAATCAAAGCATCCTTGGATACAGCACCTGATGCAGCAGCTTTCCCTGATGTCGAGACAATGTCTGGGACATGTGTCCCCTCAAACAGTTTGTAATGCAGGGACAGAGCCGATTCTCTCTTCATCACAGAGTCAATGTTGTTTAAAATATTGGGATGTTGACTCAACATAATGCCACACAATACAGTTGGGAAGGCAATGGGTAACTTGACAGCAAAGGATTCTGAATGCTTAACAGTTTGATCAAAAATATAGTTTCCAAAATTAAATTTGGACTTGGTTCCAACAGCATACAGAAATTTACCCAAACCTGTGGCAACAGTGGAAGTGTGATTGGTGGGTACCCAGTTTGCAGCGCCAATCCTATGCAGGATTGCATACTTCACACTCAGCTTCCCTGTAGAAAGCTTTCCTTGCTTTGGCCAATGCTGGACTCGTTTGGCAGTGATTTCCTTGGCAATCTGATGCTCAGAAACATCAATATCCACCACACCTTCAGTTGGTCTGCCCGGGTATTTGTTGATTACAGCAGGGGAGAATCTAACACATTTTCCTCTGACAAACACTTTCTGATACTCATCACTTTTTCTGTTTGTTATGTCAGAGGGAATGTTGACAATGAATTCCCTGACTAGACTTTCATAGCAATCTCCCAACTTGGTGACAGTTTTCAGCAGTCCAGCAGCCTTGATGAGGTCCATGATCTCCTTGCAATCCAAGGCATTTCTTCCCAGTTCTCTTTCTAAAGCAAGCCTTCGTTGATATACAAATTTCCACCTTTCAACATTGCCAATGGAGTGGAATGAGATGTTGTCCAATGGTGCATCAGGGACATTTCCAGGCACCTTTTTCCCTGATTTCTTGGCCCGCTTGATGTCGGGAACATCTAGTTCGACATCATAATCAGAATCAGATGAGGAAATTTCTTTCCTCTTCTTGGAAGGGATTGCAACTTTGCTCCATCTGGATGTGGTAGGAGTGATTGGAGTGCTCTTCTTCTGTGCCATAGTTTTGATTCGTCCAGACCTAGTAATGGGGGTTTTTCCCTTTCTGCTTTGAAGTCTTTCTGCAATGCCGGGTGCCAACTTGTTGGCAATGGGTTCCTCATTAGATTCTACTTCTTCTAGATCAATGAGGTCACCTGGAGCAGGTTCTGGTGCCCTTGGTGCAGGGGTCTCTTCTGTGGCATGATCTTCTTCTTCTGTTGATTCCTCTTCACTGGGTGAAGGGAGGGCTTCAGCATTTGGAGTGGAAGATGTTGGAACATCTTTATCAGCATCAGGCACAGAAACATTTGGGGTGGAAGATGTTGGGACATCTTCATCAGCTTCAGGGACAGAAGCATTTTTCAAAATGCTACTCACAATACTGCGGATTTTCTTGTCCATCTCCGTGTCTACTTCCCTAGGACTTGTTGCAAGGCTAGGGTTTTCAGAAGTCTTCACTCCCTGTTGTCGTTTGGGAACCAGTTTCTCAGGGACAGGAGCTTGACCAGGAATCATTTGTATGGGTTGGATATGGAATTCAGGTTGTTCCTGGTTTGATGGTGCTTTGGTGGATGATGGAGATGATGGTACAGAGGGTGAACCAGGAGCTGAGGTTTCTTTTGGTGCGGTAGCCATGGAGAAGCAGAGCTCTTGGAATGGTTTCGTGAATTTCTGAGATCTGTTGGGAAATGCTGAAGACGGGATTACCACGACAATATAAGTTTGAATGAGGAATGTAAAGGGACGTGTGAAGCAACGGTCGAATTTGTCTTGGACCAGTGGAGAACGCGCTATTAACGTTTGAGCACGTTCAGATAACAGTAATTGCTATAAATCCTCTAGCAGACAAATGCCCAGCTTGCCCCTCAGTTTTTCAAACTGATTTGCATCCAATGCCTTTGTGAAAATATCTGCTATTTGTTCCTCAGTGTCAACATGCTTCAGTGTGATCACTTTATCATCAACAAGATCTCTAATATAGTGATGTCTAATGTCAATGTGCTTGGTTCTGCTGTGTTGAACAGGATTTTTTGAAATATTAATAGCACTCATGTTGTCACAGTACAATGTCATGACATCTTGTTCGACATTGTACTCCTTGAGCATCTGCTTCATCCAAACTAGCTGTGAACAGCTGCTTCCTGCTGCAATATACTCTGCTTCTGCAGTAGATAGGGACACACAGTTCTGCTTCTTGCTGAACCATGAAATAAGATTGTTGCCCAGATAGAAGCATCCACCAGAAGTGCTTTTTCTGTCATCTACACTTCCAGCCCAATCAGCATCACAATACCCAACCAGCATTGAATCTGAACAATGACAGTACATAATCCCATAGTCACTGGTGCCATTTACATATTTCAGAATTCTCTTTACTTGATTCAAGTGACTTATCTTGGGATTGGCTTGATATCTTGCACAAACACCTACTGCATAGGTGATGTCAGGTCTGCTAGCTGTTAAATATAGTAAGCTCCCAATCATGCTTCTGTACAGACTTTGATCAACACTGGTGCCAGCTTCATCTTTTGACAGCTTCAAGTGAGTAGGTGCAGGTGTTCTTTTATGGCTGGCATTTTCCATCCCAAACTTCTTGACAATGTTCTTTGCATACTTGCTTTGTGAGAGGAATATGGAGTCTTCCATCTGCTTCACTTGGAGTCCCAGAAAATAAGTCAGCTCTCCAACAAGACTCATCTCAAATTCAGATTGCATCTGTTGGACAAAATGTCGAAGCATCTCATTCGACATCCCTCCAAATACAATGTCATCAACATATATCTGTGCTATCATCAAGTTTTCAGCATCTTGTTTGACAAAGAGAGTCTTGTCAATTCCTCCCTTCCTATACCCTTGCTGAGTAAGGAACTCTGTTAGCCTTTCATACCAAGCTCTTGGAGCTTGCTTCAATCCATAGAGAGCCTTCTTGAGCCTGTATACATGATCTGGATGAGTTGGATCTACAAATCCCTTTGGCTGCTCCACATAGGCTTCTTCATTCAGGTATCCATTCAGAAATGCGCTCTTCACATCCATCTGGTACAGCTTGAATTTGAGGAAGCAAGCTACACCAAGTAATAATCTGATGGACTCAAGTCTAGCAACAGGAGCGAAAGTTTCATCAAAGTCTACACCTTCAATCTGAGTGTAGCCTTGAGCAACAAGTCTGGCCTTGTTTCTGGTTATAACACCTTCTTCATTGGTTTTGTTCTTGAAGATCCACTTGGTGCCAATCACATTAGTTCCCTCGGGTCTAGGAACTAGCTCCCAAACTTCATTCCTTTTGAATTGCTCCAATTCTTCTTGCATAGCATTGATCCAGAACTCATCAGTCAGTGCCTCTTTCACATTCTTGGGCTCAATTTTGGAGACAAAACATGAATTGGAGACAATCTCAATCTCCCTTGATCTTGTAGTGACTCCTCTGTTTGGATCTCCTATAATCAGCTCCTTGGGGTGCATCTTCTGGATTCTAATGGAGGGTCTCTTGTCAGGTTGATTGATGTTTGGTTCATCTGTAGCAGAATCAGAGTTTTCTGCATTTTCTGCACTTTTAGCTGTATCTGCTACATTGTCTCCCGATGTCCTGACATCTTCTTCGACATCCTTCTTCCTTGCTGGAGTTAGATCATCAACAACCACATTGATGGATTCCATCACAGTTCTGGTTCTGGAATTGAATACTCTATATGCTCTGCTGTTTGTAGAGTATCCCAAGAATATCCCTGCATCACTCTTGGGATCCATCTTTCTCCTTTGCTCTCTATCTGCCAAAATGTAACATGGACTTCCAAAGATGTGGAAGTGCTTGACAGTTGGCTTCCTCCCTTTCCAGATTTCATACAGTGTGGTTGGAGTCCCTCTTCTAAGTGTGACTCTGTTGTGGATGTAGCATGCTGTGTTCATGGCTTCAGCCCAGAGATTATAGGGAAGTTCTTTGGCATGAAGCATGACCCTAGCAGCTTCTTGCAAAGTCCTGTTTTTCCTTTCAACTATGCCATTTTGTTGTGGTGTAATGGCTGCAGAGAACTCATGAGTGATGCCTTCAGATGTGCAAAATTCAGTAAACTTGCTGTTATCAAACTCTCTGCCATGGTCACTCCTAATTCTCTTGATGACACAGTCCTTTTCTCTTTGAAGTCTTAGACTCAACTCTTTGAATACTTCAAAGGTGTCTGATTTCTCTCTGATAAAGTTGACCCAGGTAAATCTGGAGAAATCATCCACAACAACATAGGCATACCTCTTCCCTCCAAGGCTTTCAACTTGCATAGGCCCCATCAAGTCCATGTGAAGTAGTTCCAGTACCCTGGAAGTGGTCTGATGTTGAAGCTTCTGGTGGGACATCTTGACTTGCTTTCCAATCTGACATTCACCACAGATTCTGCCTTCTTCTATTTTCAGATTGGGAATGCCTCTCACAGCACCTTTGTCAATGATTTTCTTCATGCCTCTTAAGTGCAGATGTCCAAATCTTTGATGCCATATTTTGACTTCATCTTCTTTGGAGGACAGACATGTGGAGGAGTAACTGGTTTCTTGAGGTGTCCATAGGTAACAGTTGTCCTTTGATCTGCTGCCCTTCATTAGAACTTCACTCTTCTCATTTGTCACCAAGCATTCTGACTTTGTGAAGTTTACATTGAATCCTTCATCACACAACTGACTGATGCTGATCAAGTTTGCAGTCAGTCCCTTCACCAGCAGTACTTTGTCCAGACTAGGAAGTCCATCATGGGCTAGCTTTCCCATTCCAGTGATCTTTCCTTTAGAGCCATCTCCAAATGTCACATAGCTAGTGGAGCAAGGTTCAATGTTCACCAGGAATTCTTTAACTCCTGTCATGTGTCTGGAACAGCCGCTATCTAGGTACCAATCTTCCTTAGCTGATGCTCTAAGTGAAGTATGAACAACAAGACTAACAGTCTTGTGTTTTGGAACCCACATCATCTTCCTTCCACTGCTGCTACTTTGAGTTCCATGATGTGGATGGCCATGTAAATGATAGCAAAAGGGCTTTATGTGACCATACTTGCCACAGTAGTGACACCTCCACTTCTTTCTTTTGCTCCTTTTCTGCTGCGTTCCATGATGTCGAGACCGATGTTGTGACATCGTGGCTCCAGTGCTGTTTTTGGCAGGAACAAATTCTGTCATGGTTATTCTGCCAGCAGATTTATGATTAAACCCAAGTCCTCTCTGGTTTCCAACATTCTTCCCAAGCTGTAGCACCTCATCAAGCATATCTGAGCCTTTATTCAGCATCTTTATTGATTTTGTCATGTTTTCCAATTTAGAGTTCAGAAAACCAACTTCTCCTTTAAGCTCAGAGATCTCCTCTTCATGTGCCTCCTTCTCGGCCTCCAGATTTGCAATGACCTTCTTCAGTTGTGCTTCTTGCTGAAGAATCTTCTCACTTTTGATGCATAGTTCTCTATAGGATATAGCAAGCTCATCAAAAGTGATTTCACTATCTGTATCACTTGAATCTTCAGCAGATTCAAATCTCCCAGTGAGTGCATTCACATCTCTGTCAGAATCACTTTCTTGTTCACTCTCTGTATCATCAGACCGACATACAGAAAGTCCTTTCCTCTGCTTCTTGAGATGAGTGGGACATTCAGCTTTGATGTGTCCATAGCCTTCACACCCATGGCATTGAACTCCTTTGCTGTGACTGGGCTTTTCCTCTGACCTTTTCTGGTATTCACTACCTTTCCTGATGTCGAAAGGGATGTTCCGGACATGTGGTTTTTGCCTCCTGTCCATTCTGTTCAGCACTTTGTTGAACTGTTTTCCAAGGAGCACAACTGCGTTAGTCAGACCTTCATCAGTATCCAGGTCATACTCATCTTCTTCTCCTTCATCATTGGACACGAACGCCAGATTCTTGCTCTTCTTTTCAGTCCTATCCGAGAGTCCTAGCTCAAAGGTTTGAAGGGAACCAATGAGTTCATCTACTCTCATGTTGCAAATGTCTTGGGCCTCCTCTATTGCAGTGACTTTCATGTCAAATCTCTTAGGCAAAGATCTGAGGATCTTTCTCACCAGCTTTTCGTCTGTCATCCTTTCTCCCAAGGCAGTGCAAGCATTGGCAATTTCAAGAATGTTCATGTGGAAGTCATGAATACACTCTTCCTCCTTCATCTTCAGATTTTCGAATTTTGTAGCCAATAGTTGCAATCTGGACATCTTCACTTTGGAGGTTCCTTCATGAGTGGTTTTCAGGATCTCCCATGCATCCTTGGCCACTGTGCATGTGTTGATCAGTCTGAAGATATTCTTGTCAACTCCATTGAATAGAGCATTCAAAGCTTTGGAGTTTCCAAGTGCCAATTCGTCTTCTTCTTTTGTCCAGTCTTCTTCTGGCTTCAATTCATCAGTGGGCTTTCCTTCTGTGTCCAGCATCTTGGGATGTTCCCAGCCTTTGATGACAGCTTTCCAGGTTCTGCTATCCAGTGATTTGAGGAAGGCCACCATCCTTGCTTTCCAGTATTCATAGTTGGTTCCATCCAGAATTGGTGGTCTGTTCACTGGTCCTCCTTCTTTCTCCATGTTCATCAGAATTTATCTCCCTAGATCTCACTCAGTGATTTCGAGTGCCCGCTCTGATACCAATTGAAATTCTGAAACTGGGGACAGATGTCGTACAGGATGTCACGACATCGCGCTTTAGAACATGCAGATTGTATATGACCGTATGAACAGATTAAACAAGTAAATAACACAAGTGAATTGTTAACCCAGTTCGGTGCAACGTCACCTACATCTGGGGGCTACCAAGCCAGGGAGGAAATCCACTAAAATAGTGTTAGTTCGAAGATCTAACAGCCACTGTTTACAACCTTCTCACCTAACCACTACCCGTGCAACCTCTACCTAAGAGCCACTCTTAGATATGAGAACCCCTCTCACTCCCTCTCAATCACTCTCCCGTGTTTACAATTAAATCAAATACACACCAGAGATTGCTCTCTGAACAATAGAGATCAACTCCACACACTATAGAGATCAACTCTACACACTCAGGTCCAACACTTGATGTTAGGGTGACATCAAGGTGGCTCACAAAACACTCAAGTCCCAAAACTAACAAAATAACTCTTCAATCCCAGACTTGGTCCAGAACTCGTGCAGCCTTCATGTTTATATAGCAGTGTGCGTATCTGGGCTGTATCAACTTGTGCTGGATGAGATCTATCATTCTCCCGAAAAATCTGCACTTAAAGAACTAAAAGATGAAGTTTGATCTTTTAGTTTTTATCTTTAATCTTTAATCCCTGAACGAACTATTCAAGTTTGTAATTCAAACTTTAATTATCTTTTAATTCGTTCCTAGAGATAGGTCGTCTAATCTGTTGCTAACTGCCCAATAATCTGTTAAAGAGATAACAGATTTATGTGTCCAGTATTTTCGGGCAGGATGTCCTGGACATTGTATCCGACATCGTGGATCCTGCAGCTTCAATTCTTCATTTGACATTTTATCTTGCCTTGTGCATTGTGCAGCCCGATCTGATTCCTTGACATAACGTTGGACATCATGTGCAGCAACTCCAGCTTTCCTTCATTGTCTAAGTGCTTATGTTTTAACAAAATCTTAGCCAATCTTTTAAACACTCAGTAGAGCTAAGCACTAACACAAAATAATAGGGTTACCCTAAGGCCTGAATCTCAACACTTCACTAGTGTACATGATGACAATCCCTGTGTAGCTTCAATCCCTAACTTTGGTTTCATTGAAGAAATTTGGGAGCTTAACTATGCCAAATTTACTGTATGGGTTTTCAAATGTAAATGGGTTGATAGCAATATCGGTGTGCAAACCGATGATGTAGGATTTACGTTGGTAGATCTAAAGAAACTCGCTTACCAGAAGGACCCTTTCATCATGGTAGAACAAGCTAAATAGGTATTTTATGTTCAAGACCCTTGTGATAAAAGGTGGTCAGTGGTTCTACAAGGAAAACAATTGGTGTTAATGTTGAAGATGATGATTCATACATTGATACTTATGTTAGTCCTTTGTCCACACAAATGTTGTCTAACGTTGTTGGAGAAGAAGCTAAAGACGTTCATGCTAATCATAATGATCATGATGAAGGAGAATTAATTAACATCGGCTAATGTAATTTTTTATTATGTACTTCATTTTAGTCCATTTAATTACATAAGTTATTGAGTTTTTGTGATAATGTTGAAAATTAATGTTTTTTTCTTTATAGACAGATGGCTTCACAACCCAGCTCTCCTCCTCCTCCTACTGGTGCAGCATCACAGTCGTTGTCTACCTTGAAGCGAACAAGAAAAGCCACATGCCTAAGATCATTGGTGACTAGACCAATTGGGGCAAAGAAATCCCTGGTCCATGTGGATCTTGCGACCGGGAAAGCCGACGGTCCCCACAGAAAGAAGTTTAGAACATATTTGGGGATCGTCACTCGTGATAAGGTGGATGTCACATACGAGAATTGGAAACAAGTCCTTGCTGCTCAGCAGGATTTGATATGGGAGGATATTCAGGTATTTGAGTTAAATGTTGCATTTTGTTAATGAACCATAAAATTTTAATTTAGTAAAAATAAAATGCAATTTTTCGTTTCTCAAGTTGAATTTGATATCCCTGAAGCATCTGATCTGAGGACAAAAAAGAAAATACTTCAGAATGTGGAGGAGTGGTGGAGAGAGTTTAAGTCTGATTTGACGTCAAAATGGGCACTTGCAGCCGACAAGGATAGTGTTGATGACATTGTATGCGAAAAGTATGACATTAGCAAGGAGAAGTGGGCCCAATTTTGTCAAAGCCACAGAGACCCTTCGTGGGAGGTAACTTTGTGATTTTCATTGTTTTAAACTTTAAATTTACTTATTATTGTGAGTAATGATAACTTTCGATAATCTTTAAATTTTATTGGATGTGCGAAAGAAGGCACGGGCCATCCAGAAACAAAATAGTGCCCCTCACGTGTTGTCTCGTGGGGGTTATGAATTTCTAGAAAACAAGTTGATGGAGGAGAAGAAAAAGAAACAACTAGAGGAAGAAACTAAATCTGGAAGCACAAATACTATCATTGATCCTCCATCTTCCATCAGACAACACGTGAAGTGGAAAATGTTTATTGTTTGATCGAGTAAGTTATCATTGTTGACAAGATTGTAAGTCACCTTCAATTGTGAATTGCAATTATTTATGTTTATTGTTTGATCAAGTAATTATTTAAACGTGTTCATTACAGGATTCCTTAGAGAAGCAGACCTCATAGGGTTCCTTTGTCGCCCATAGACGTCAGGATGTGCTGATTGTTGCCGCCTTTGGGCAACCAGAACACCCTGGTCATGTGCATGCTGCTGGAGCCAGTGTCATGATCAAACAATACTTTGGACTGGCTCCAAGGACCTCCCGCACGTCTTCGTCCATGACAACTAATGGTGTCCTTCAACCAGATGCAGTCCCAGATGCAATTATAAGGACTCGCACTGCCTCCTGAGCCTAAGGTTGCTCCTTCAACTGCTCGTGTCAGCACAAAGGAGAATTGTGTTGATCCCTCAGGAAAAGATCCAGACAAAGACAAGGGTAACTTAGATAAATATGGGTTGTACATCAAAGAATATCCTCCCCGCCTAGTTGCCCTACGAATACTTTATGAGGGGTCCACAACCGTTCACAACATCCCTTTGTGCCATGATAAAGTCAAGGTTGGTGTTGAGGAAGTTAGAGATGCAGATGCTCTCATTCCTATACCCACTAAAGAGGTTCAATTAGTGGGGTAGGCACTTAACACCTTTGTTGCTTGGTCGACACATCTTGTCAAGCGTTTATCAAAATAAGTATTTTATTGTCACTAAATGTTTTTTTCAATTAAATTTTTCACTGTAATTAAATACTGTGTTTGATAAACAGGGAGCTATGGGACTGAAGAAACCTGTAGATAGGCTAGATCATGATGTCGATGATCCCCTATATCTAATGACATTGATCATCCCACAACCTTTTCTAATGCTGTTGTAGGTTATGTGGGATACTACTATGTTTGGGTTATTTAATGACGACTTCCCCTTATACATAAAGCATGAAGATCTGTCCGAAATAGCACATGGTGGTCAATGTCTCAGCATCTCTATTATACAATTGTGGATTATGTAAGTCACTTGGCATTATTTTTTATTACCTAACTTATTTTTTTAAATTCATACATAATTTACTTTATTTTAACAACAATAGGCATATGAATGAAACAAGTAAGTGAGTGGGGAATTCTGATGTTTATGGATTCCTCAAGCCACAAGCCATACAGAGATCTGGGCAATCGCAATTTGAATCAGAAAGTTACATTAAGAACTGGATGCAAAATTCAAAGACGGATGTGTACTTAGGAGCCTACTTGAATGGGTAAGTTAAACTGAACAAATGAATTTAAATAATGTATAATAGTATAATAACTTATATTGTTCTCCACCGCAGTGTACATTGGCAAATGGTCATGATTTTGTCTAAGGAAAATGTTGTCATCTGGTTTTGTTCGTTGCATAATAGGCCAAACAACTACCTCAAGAGAATTATTAACAGGTTAGTTATATTTTTCAATACATTTGCATTAGCATTAGTTGGAAACATCAATATATTAATTGTACAATACACATCCATGTTTGTATTGAATAGTGGTTTGAAAGGACTTGATGATACTCCATAAAGTAAATCCAAGGCTGTTGCTAAGTGGATTGTTGTTAAAGTGAGCCATTTAAACAATGCTTCTAGTTATATTTTAATACTGTGAGACTAAATTGTACTTAACATTGAATATCTAAACTTCATAATGTATTTAGTGTAATAGACAAAAAGGAAGCACTGAGTGTGGGTATTATGTCATGCACTGGATGTCAACTATAATCTTAGAAAGTTTCAAGAATAATTAGGAAATGGTAATTGTTTAATTCAAACATATTTCATTTTGTTATAATTGGTATTATATATTATTGACTTATGTTTTATTATATCATGCAGTATTTCAATGATACTAGACCATTAGAAGTAAAGAGATTGAAGGTGCTTCGCATCTAGTGGGCAACCTATTATTTGAAGGTTAAAAATGAAACAATTAGTGTTTAGGCAATTTTGGAATTGTAGTTTAGTTACTTTACACTTTTTACAATTCATGTATCCTTAACATTAAATATTCTTTTAATTCATAACAAATAATAAATTTTTGATGGAGTTTTGGTAAAAACTGTTTCAAAATAGAATGAAAATTATATGATGTGGTTCTACTTTTAAATTTGCAAGTTAATTTGGGGTTATTAAAAAATAGACAACATATTAAAAAAATCCTAAAAAATAACATTAGTTTTTACAAAAAACCGATATTGTATGTATATATTAACATCGGTTTTTTAAAAAACTGATGTTAAGCTTCATCAACAACATTGGTTTTTCCAAAAGCCGATGTTGCTGGCAATAAAACAACATCGGTTCTTACCAAAAACCGATGTCTGTTATCAGAAAACAACATCGGTTTTCAGTAAAAACCGATGTTATTTTGTTACCAGCAACATCAATTTTTGGAAAAACTGATGTTGATAAGAAGATATATGACTTTTTTTGTGATAATTCATACTATATAACATCGGTTATTTAAATAAACAATGTTGTAATTTTATGTTAACATCGGTTTTGGAAAACTGATGTTAACAGCATTACTTTCAACGTCGGTACTTACAACATCAGTTAATAACTGATATGGAAAGTTCTTAATAATCGATGTTGAAACCCTATTTTTTAGTAGTGAATAGTCAGAATAGGGAAAAAGTTAAAGAATGAAAGAGACCACAAATTTTGCTTTGGTCTTGTTTTCTAGTGAGGGCAATACCTCATCAAAGCATTAAGTTTCAAGTGTCTGGATGTTAACCCTGTAGTCTATTGGTTAGGACTTAGTACTTAACCTTAATAAAAAAAGTGGGGAACATAAATTGTCATCAAGTGAATAATCACCGGACTAAATAGCCTTCTCCTGTAACATTAACAATTTGGTCTACACAGAATTTTGAGCTAATTTCATAACAATATTTTAGGACCTATTTTGTTAGATGATTTTCAACTTTAGTAGTTCTAGTCTAGTACTCCAAAATAACTTGTTTTGAGATTTGAGTTTATCAACTCATTTTGCAATTTTTAATAGGACAACTTACAGATTGTTTTGTTAGGATTGTCTTTAACTGAATATAAACTTTCAATTTCATCCCTAAAGTATTCCAAATATTAAAAATTATAATAAGTAGTACTCTTCTAAGTACTAAAATCAAGTTAGTCCCTAAAGGTTAGTAAAATCTAAGTACTTATATAATTTTATTCTTTTAGAGTATAGACAATACTTTAGAGATTAAACTGATGGTTTATTAGAGTTTTTAATAACTACAAGGCCCAAATTCTTGCATCCCAATCGATGCATCATCAACTGGTAGAGTTTTCTCCACAAGAGGCCAGTGAAAATCAGGTTATATTTAAACTAAAAATATAGATAGAAGCTCTCAAGGAAGAACTTGAAAAGGCAAAGGATTAGGATGATAAGTTGTCAGAGTAAAAAACTTTTATTGAATAGCTTAATGTGGAGCTTGAAGCTTCAAAGACGGATGAATCTTAATTTACCTCATATCATTTTTAGACACAATAAAGAGATACTTAATTTGCTGACCATACATACTAGCACAGATACATTATAGTTGCAGACCAACCAAGCAAGACCTCATAACTTTGCCCAGGCTTCAAATTCTGCTAAGCAAAATTAAATACAATATTGTCCACTTTTGTTTGTTATTAGTATATCAAATTATAAACTATACAATACACCATTATTGAGCCCAAATGTTTTTATTCTGCTACATTGCATATATATCTCACTTTTTTTTATTATCTATTGTTATTATCAAGTAGTACTACTATTTTGTTCCTCACATGTCCTGAGCACACTGGTATTTTATCTCATATCAAAGTAAGAATATCAGCATCGGCAAGGCAATTAATATTGCATGTCTAGGAATATATGATAAAACTTTGAAGTTGGTTTCAATTAAGATATAGAAAAAGTCCAAAAGCAAAAGATCATATCCTACAAATGAATTACACAAAGATGTAGATAACTAACTTGTTAAAGTAAATTAAAAAAAAATTTAAAATCTTATTGGTGAAAAAAGCAAAATGAGTATTGCAAGAGCAATTAAATTCCGAAAAAAATGCTAGATTAATAACAAAAACAAAAAATAAAATTCTAGGGTGCACTTGACAGTGCTAGGTTAAAATTATAAACCAAAATGAGTTTTGCAACATCTAATTGAATGCACAACTATGATGAAGGAAGGAACAAATGAAATTATTTAGAAAATGATGAGAGAGATTAGATTTATGGAAGATGATGAAACAAAACAGAGAGGAGGAATTATAGTGAAACCTGAATGGAGGATGAAGGTTAGGTGGAGAGGGAAATTGATTTTGGAGCTTAACAGTTCCAGTGAAACCCTTCTCTTCTTCATCTTCTTCATCTCCACTAAAGAAGTAAAGTTTAATACAAATATAGTTCCTATAAAATCATTAATCATATTTTAAATTTCAACATTTCATTCTTCCTTCCTTTTCACCTTAGAAATGGAAACAAATAGAGAACAAAATAATACCTTAAGCACAGAGAAGTTGTCCACGTAGAACTGTTGTGCGGTGTCGAAACGCATAGAACTCTCTTGTCCGACACGTAGAACAATTGAAGGTAGCTCCCTTGTCCGGTGGTAGAGTGACGACTGTTAAGGATTTTCAAAATAAGCAAAGGGAAGTTACTAAGTCCCTTAGGGTTGGGTTCTTTTAATTTTGAGTATAATTTTAATTTCCGATGGAAATGCATTCCATTGGAAAAATCCATTGGTAATTTATACTTTCCAATGAAAATTTTGTCTTGGGTAAATTCCATCAGAAATTGAAGCATTTTCCCACGGAATACTTTCCATCGGTATTTTCCGTCGATAAGTGAGATATTGCTGATGGAAAATATTCAGTCGGAAAATTTTCATCGATAATAATGATTTTTCTTCTACAAGTGGAGATGCTACTCCACCATCTCCAAAAACCACAAGGCTCATGGCAGAGATGATTAAACCTAGTGATCAAATGAGAAGAATGAGTTATGACAATGAAGAAAGGATGGAGAGAATGAGAAAGGAGAATGAGGAGAATTTAGGAATAATACATGGGAGTAGTGAAGCTTTAATTGTGAGGATTGAAAATATAGTGTGAAGAAGAGATGTAAGACCATCTAATTCTTCTCATGGAGAAGATGATCGGTATGAAGAGGATGAGGGAGGATGGAGGAATGAGAGGTATAGGGAGAGAAGAAATCATAGAAGATATGGAGGTGGACAAAGAGAGGAAGGGATTGAGGGAGTGAAGGTGAAGATCCCTACTTTTAAAGGGACTTGTGATTCGGAAGTGTATCTTGAGTGGGAGATGAAGGTTGAGAAAGTCTTTGCTTGCTACAACTACAATGAAGAGAAAAAGATCAAATTGGCCTCCATGGAGTTTGAGGGATATGCCTTAGTGCGGTGGAATCAAGTGAGGAGTGATGTTGAGAGGATGAGATGGCCGTTGATTAATAATTGGCAAGACATGAAGAGGGTTTTGAGAGAGAGATTTGTGCCTTCCTATTATGGAAAAGACCTTCACAACAAGCTTTAAAGACCAATTAAAGGAAATAGGAGTGTGGATGAGTATTACAAAGAGATGAAGATTTCCTTGATTAGGGCTCAAATTGAAGAGTCTCATGAGGCCACCATGGCAAGGTTTTTGCATGGTCTCGATAGGGAGATCCAAGACATTGTAGAGTTGCACCACTATGCCTCTTTGGAGGATCTCATTCATCAAGCTATCAAGGTGGAGCAACAATTAAAGAGGAAGCAAACATACAAGAAGTCCTCCTATGGCTTTCCAACTTAGAAAGATAAGGAGACATTCAAGAAGGAGGGAAGACCTTCATTCAAATCTCATGAAAAAGGTGTTGCCCTTGGTAAAAAAATAATTCTAACCCTACTCCCACTTCTTCAAAGGCGAGTTCTATTAAATGTTTTAAGTGTTTGGGAAAGGGTCATATTGCCTCCCAATGTCTTAACAAAAGGACTGTGGTTGTGTTGGGTAATGGGGATATCACTAGTGCATCTTCTTCTAGCTCTTGTAGTTCTTCTAGTGAGAGTGAAAGTGAATGTGACGTATAACCATTGGAAGGTGATCTTTTGATGGTTAGGAGGTTAATGAGGAGTGTGTGTAAGGATAGAGATGAAACTCAAAGGGAGAATATTTTTAATACTATGTGCATGGTCATGGGGAAAATATGCTCTTTGATTATTGATGGGGGTAGTTGCACTAATGTAGCTAGCCAAGGATTGATTTAAAAGCTTGCTTTGAAAACTTCCTGTCGCAAGCTACCCTTCGGCGGGAGGGCGACGCGTGACTCGCGGGATGCGTGTTCCACGAAAGGAATACGCGCGGAGTCGCCACCAACGTTTATTTGAGGAAAACGTCGGAAAAACCGGAAAAGACGCGATCTACGAACTTTTAAGTGAAAAGGTTCGGGAGTTGTATTTACGCACGGGGAAGGTATTAGCACCCCACACGTCCGTCCCAAGGGACGGCAGCCTTTAATCGAATGTGCAAACATGACTTTGATTTTTTATGTTCCCTTTTTATGTCTCTATATCCTTTATACCCTTTCTATATTTTCTCTTTTTGTGGTCGACAAGGGTGTTTCCCTTTGCTCCTACGTATTCCTCAATTTGCGATGAGGAAATCAGACCTACGTAGTTCTTTCGGAACAAAGTGTTTGGTTAAGTTGTTTTTGTCCTTTTTTGCAAAATATGTTTTTTATTGAACAAAAGGTCATTTAAGGTGTTGGACCATTAAAGGGTCTTTTGATTTTGAAAGGAGAGAAACGTTAAGGCATTGGACCATTAACGATCTCTTGTTTTTTTTGAAAGGAGAGAAACGTTAAGGCATTTGGACCATTAACGATCTCTTGGGGTGGTCGACAAAAGCGGGGCTTTTGCTCCTACGTATCCTCAAGGAGGAACTCAGACCTACGTAGTTCTTTCTTATCAAGTGATTCTTTTTTATTTTAAGAGGTGATCATTTTAAGGCGTTGGACCTTAAAAATGATCCATTTTACTTAGTGAGAAAATGAAATGACGAACTTCAAAAGCCTATTTTTGTGGACGAGCTTGACTAGGTGGATTGATTTTAGCCTTTAGTTTCACTTTAGTTATTAATCAATTCGATTAAGAATGAGAAATCCCAAAGAGAAAATGTCCAATTGATTTTCCGCTTTATTTTACTAAAAGATGTCTTTTTGATTATTATATTATTTTTTACCTCTTTTTGATTTCCAACGTGGTTACGGCACGACCGAACGGTCGGAATTGATTTTAACCAAAGTTAATGGATAATACAATTCAAACGTTCGGTGGAAATTTATTTTATTTTTAAGTTAAGCGAGAAACGACTTAAGTAAAATGGCTTAAGCACGTCAACAGGGGGTATAAAAAGTAAACAAAACGAGAATAAAAATGCACGAAACACAATGTGGACCACTACGGGTGCATAGAATGAATTAAAAAGCTTGGTTCGAGGTACTTACCCGTTGAAGATCGAAGAACGATGAAGAACGAATGAAGAACGTCGAAGAACGGTTGAAACCTTTGCGAGATTCCTCACGGAAAACGTTACGGAAACGTTTCGGAAGCGCCTCGGCTTAGATTTTCTTCACGGAAACAATTTTTCCAAGCAAATTCGAAAGAGAGAGAAGTGCCTAAGGGGCTGGACCCCTTTCTTCTTCATTTCCTCCCCTATTTATAGCAAAATAGGGGAGGTGGTTGCCGCCCAGCTCGCCCAGGCGAGCTCAGCTCGCCCAGGCGAGCAGGGTTGCTTCCTCCAGAAGCAACCGCCTTCTGGAGGAATCTTCTGGAGGGCCCAAATGGGCCTGGGTGCTATTTGCACCCCCATTTTTACTAAGTACACCCCCCTCTGCTGTTTTTTGGTAATTCTTTTTTCGTAAAGTTACGGAAACTTACGAATTTCGTAACGATACTTGTTTTCTTTCCGTAATGTTACGGAACCTTGCGGATTACATAATCATCCCCTTTTTGACTTACGGAATGTTACGGAACCTCACTTAATTATGCAACGATGCTTCCATTTGATTTCCGATGTGTCACGGAAACTTACGGATTGTGCATCAACATTTTTTTGGTTTTTCGCCATGTCCTGGAATTTCATAAATTGCCTAATGATGGGTGCCAAGCACCTCACAAGGACCAAAGAATGGTCGCATGTCATCAAGCAAAGGTCCCCGGACGAAATTAGGGTATGACAGTTGCCCCTCTTTACTTGTCTTTTATTGGAGATAAAAGAAAAGTAAAGATAAGACACTAATTTCGTCCCTCTCGATTTGACGAGAGTCGCGGGTGACCATAAAATCTCCACATGCAAATGACTTGTTGTTCCCAGAATTTCACAAATTGCCTAATGATGGGTGCCAAGCACCTCACAAGGACCAAAGAATGGTCGCATGTCATCAAGCAAAGGTCCCCGAAAATCAGTGTATGACACTAATTTCGCTCCTCTCGGTTGACGAGAGTCGCGGGTGACCGTGACTTGTCGTTCCTAGGATTTCACAAATTGCCTAATGATGGGTGCCAAGCACCTCACAAGGACCAAAGAATGGTCACATGTCATCAAGCAAAGGTCCCCGAAAATCAGTGTATGACACTAATTTCGCTCCTCTCGGTTGACGAGAGTCGCGGGCGACCATGAAATTTCCGCATGTAAATGACTTTGTTGTTCCCGGAGGAACAAAAGGTGCAGAAGACTGTGTCAGCCCCTGCATGCTATCAAGCGTTCTGTCTTACAGATAGCAAAAGAATGGGTGCGAATAACCATAAGGTATCTCCGCGTATCATGGGTGCAGAATGACCAAACTTGGTCTCTGCTTGTCATCGGGCCCGCCGCCTCTGGATGACAAAAGGGTGCGAATAACCATAAGGTATCTCCGCGTATCATGGGTGCAGAATGACCAAACTTGGTCTCTGCTTGTCATCGGGCCCGCCGCCTCTGGATGACAAAAGGGTGCGGATAACCGTAAGGTATCTCCGCGTATCATGGGTGCAGAATGACCAAACTTGGTCTCTGCTTGTCATCGGGCCCGCCGCCTCTGGATGACAAAAGGGTGCGAATAACCATAAGGTATCTCCGCGTATCATGGGTGCAGAATGACCAAACTTGGTCTCTGCTTGTCATCGGGCCCGCCGCCTCTGGATGACAAAAGGGTGCGGATAACCGTAAGGTATCTCCGCGTATCATGGGTGCAGAATGACCAAACTTGGTCTCTGCTTGTCATCGGGCCCGCCGCCTCTGGATGACAAAAGGGTGCGGATAACCGTAAGGTATCTCCGCGTATCATGGGTGCAGAATAACCAAACTTGGTCTCTGCTTGTCATCGGGCCCGCCGCCTCTGGATGACAAAAGGGTGCGAATAACCATAAGGTATCTCCGCGTATCATGGGTGCAGAATGACCAAACTTGGTCTCTGCTTGTCATCGGGCCCGCCGCCTCTGGATGACAAAAAGGTGCGGATAACCGTAAGGTATCTCCACGTATCATGGGTGCAGAATGACCAAACTTGGTCTCTGCTTGTCATCGGGCCCGCCGCCTCTGGATGACAAAAGGGTGCGGATAACCGTAAGGTATCTCCGCGTATCATGGGTGCAGAATAACCAAACTTGGTCTCTGCTTGTCATCGGGCCCGCCGCCTCTGGATGACAAAAAGGTGCGGATAACCGTAAGGTATCTCCGCGGGCTACCAGCTCTTGAGTCATGGCAACAAAAGGCGGTATGGTCGACAAAAGCGAGGCTCTTGCTCCTACGTATCCTCCAATGAGGAATTCAGACCTACGTAGTTCTGGATAACTTGTGAGACTTGAAAAAGTCTCGGTGTTTTCTCCACTAAAATGCAAACATGCTTTAGCAAAGAGACAAATATTCCAACTGATTTAGAGCAGCATATGCTTTTTTGAGTGAAAAACAATGCGCCTACCGGGGAAGGAGAGTCTGCTGATGAAATCTCCCATAACCATAAATGAGATTTTGGATGTTAGCATTTCGTTTCTAAATGACCATTTAGAGGAAACGCTGGGTTCGACAAAATAGAAGAAAATCACTCAAAGTGTATCAATCTCGCACAGGTAAGTGTTTCATCCTAATTCCGAACCATAGATGTATCATGACTTGATTTTGCAAATTATTTCCTATCAAATCAAAAATTACATGCGTGATCATGGATCAATAGGGCTTCCCTTGGGAATGGGTTCTTTTGGTGGTTTCTTCTTTCGACTTTTGTGTGTTTTTGGCTTTTGATTTTCCTGGCTTTTTCTTTTTCTGTTTTTTTTTGTTTAGTGCGGGGCGAAAAAAAGGTCGCTAGCGCACGGGATTTTGGTTGGTAATCAAAGGGAGAAGACCATTTTAGGTCGTGGTTTCCTTTTCTTTCTTTTGTTCATTTGATGACAATTCTGTATTGTTCAGATGTTGTCCGGTCCAAAGACCTCTCTGCACATTTCTTCTGTTTTCTTTCGATCCTTGATCAGGAGCTTTCTTTCCTTCTTTTCTCTTTTTTTCTCTTTCTCCCATTCTTTGATTGGGAATTTTCTTTCTCTTCTTTTTGCTTTCTCCCACTCTTTGATTGGGAATTTCCTTTCTTTTCTTTTTTTGCTTTCCCTTTGATTGGAAATTTTCCTTCTTTTCCTTTTTGCTTTCTCTTTGATTGGAAATTTTCCTTCTTTTCCTTTTTGCTTCCGAGGGTAAGGATTATGGTGAGTCAGGATTTTGGCTCAAGGTTTGTAGAATGGCTAGACATGATACATGTCGGGGTTTGGTTTGGCTCAAGGATAAAAGGGATGCCCCACATTATTTCCATGACACAAATGCAAAAATGATGATTTGGAAACTTTATGCAAAACTGGTCATGCATGCACCTATGCGGACACTCAAGTGTCAAACTTTTATGGTCATGTGATGCTAGGGCTCAGGATTCATTTCCTCTATTTTAAATCAACCCAATGTTTCCAAAATATGTTCTTTTATCAATTTGTGCATTCATCCGAGTCCATTTCGGGCGTCCGGGGAAAACTTCACAGCATTCACCCTTCAGGTGTATACCCATTTTTTTCAAAAACTAGTTATGATCAGTGAATTTTTTTTTCAAAGAAAAGTTGGAAATCATCTCTTTTCAAAAGCATGTTGGTTTTTCAGCTAGACAACTTATTTTTCTTTTTTCTCTCTTTTTTTTTCTTTTTTTTATTTGTTTATTTCTTTTTCTTGTTTGTTTTTTTTTTTTCTCCTTTTTTTTTTTCATGAGGTATTTTGCTATATACATGCATATCCAAGGTATCTTGCTACCTAAACATACATATATATGTTTTGTAAGGTATTTTTGCTATATACATGCATATCCAAGGTATCTTTCTACCTAAACATACATATATATTTTGTGAAGTATTTTTTGTTTACATACATGCATATCTAAGGTATCTTTCTACCTAAACATACATATATATATTTTGTGAAGTGTTTTTTGTTTACATACATGCATATCTAAGGTATTTTCACTACCTAAACATACATATATATGTTTTGTAAGGTATGACTACCTTCCGAGCTTGCGCTTGTTTTATTTAAATTCCCAGGATCATGAGCAACTAGGTGCGTCCTACTATAAAAAGTGATCAAATAACAAGCATAGATTCAAAAGGTACTAGGTTGCCTCCTAGTAGCGCTTCTTTAACGTCTTTAGCTGGACGCATGATGGCTTGTAGGTCACGGACCTAGTACTTTGCTTACCTTTGGCTTTGGACTTGGTCGCCTGCTGGTCGGCCATGTGTCGTAGGCAACGCTCTAACCTTTTTGCGGATGAGCTGAGGTGAACTCTAGAGGTGGCGGTGCGTCTGTTGCCCGCTGCCGGCCATTGCCAGGCTGCTGTGGTGTTTCGCCCTACGCCTGCCTGGAGACGCAGAACTTCTTGATGAAAGCTCGATTGGTAGGGGGCCTGATGACCCTGCTGGGGGCAACAGGCACTCCCTTGAACTGATAGAGACCCGTATTTAGAGCTTGACAACTCCAAGACCCTGTTGGACTTCTTCGGGTCCACTGGGTGTCTTGCAGGCGCGATCCCTGCAAACAATAGATGAAATCAGAAATCAGTTGAGCAATGTGCATACTTACCTATGATGACGTGACCTTGCCGGGGGGGTACGGGCACCCTGTAGGACTGATAGAGGCCCGTAACCAGAGCTGGAAACCCCAGGGCCCTGTTGGACTTTTTCGGGTCCACTGGGTGTCTTGTGGGTGCGATCCCTGCAAACAATAGATGGTATCAGAAATCAGTTGAACTATATGCATACTTACCCATGTCGGGACGACACAGACCAACCGATACTTTTGCAGGGGGAGATTGGCATTGCGGTCGCTGGGCAGAATGTTGCTAAGTAGCAATGTCATCTATATCTGTGTAAGAGTGGTCATGTTGGTGCGCATGATCCGCACTCGTCTCTTTACAGCGGCACGAATGAAATCTTGCCCCGGTATGCATAGTAGCTGTGTAATAGCCTCCCTCTCTGGTTGTGCTCGCACAGTTGGCCCTCCTCCAATATCAGGGGGTGGCCCAGGAATCGTTAAAAGGAAACTACTGGCCCCTTAACCGGAAGTGCAAGTCTCGGTTAAGCATTTAAGGATAGAGGACCTTAAATTCTTTTAAGGTGTGGATGTGGAGCACACTGAAAGTGAGGACGCATAGTCCTCTAAAGGCGAGGGCGTGTAGCCCTCTGAAGTTCAAGACGTGTCGCCTTTCGAAGGCGAGGGAGTGTAGTCCTATGATGGCAAGGACGTGCAATCCTCTAAAGGTGAGGGCATGCCCCCCTTTGAAAATGGGGAACATGTAGTCCTCTGATGGCGAGGACGTGTAGTCCTCTAAAGGTGAGGACGTGTAGTCCTCTGAAGGTGAGGGCGTGTAGCCCTACAAAGGTGAAGGCACATGACCCTTTGACGGCGAGGACGTGTAGTCCTCTGAAGTTGAAGGTACATGACCCTTTGAAGGCGAGGACGTGTAGTCCTCTGAAGGTGAAGGTAACTAGTACCCAAGGTGAGGGCGTAGAGCCCTCTCAAGGCGAGGACATGTAGTCCTCTAACGGTGAGGGCATGCAGCCCTCTGATGGTGAGGACGTGTAGTCCTCTCAAGGCGAGGACGTGTAGTCCTCTCAACGGTGAGGGTAACTAGTACCCAAGGTGAGGGCGTGTAACCCTCTCAAGGCGAGGACATGCAGTCCTCTAGAGGTGAGGGCGTGCAGCCCTCTCAAGGCGAGGACGTGTAGTCCTCTCAACGGTGAGGGTAACTAGTACCCAAGGTGAGGGCGTGTAGCCCTCTCAAGGCGAGGACATGTAGTCCTCTGGAGGTGAGGGCGTGCAGCCCTCTGATGGTGAGGACGTGTAGTCCTCTCAAGGCGAGGACGTGTAGTCCTCTCAACGGTGAGGGTAACTAGTACCCAAGGTGAGGGCGTGTAGCCCTCTCAAGGCGAGGACATGTAGTCCTCTAGAGGTGAGGGCGTGCAGCCCTCTGATGGTGAGGACGTGTAGTCCTCTCAAGGCGAGGACGTGTAGTCCTCTCAACGGTGAGGGTAACTAGTACCCAAGGTGAGGGCGTGTAGCCCTCTCAAGGCGAGGACATGTAGTCCTCTGGAGGTGAGGGCGTGCAGCCCTCTGATGGTGAGGACGTGTAGTCCTCTCGAGGCGAGGACGTGTAGTCCTCTGACGGTGAGGGTAACTAGTACCCAAGGTGAGGGCGTGTAGCCCTCTCAAGGCGAGGACGTGTAGTCCTCTCAACAGTGAGGGTAACTAGTACCCGAGGTGAGGGCGTGTAGCCCTCTCAAGGCGAGGACGTGTAGTCCTCTGACGGTGAGGGTAACTAGTACCCAAGGTGAGGGCGTGTAGCCCTCTCAAGGCGAGGACATGTAGTCCTCTAGAGGTGAGGGCGTGCAGCCCTCTGATGGTGAGGACGTGTAGTCCTCTCAAGGCGAGGACGTGTAGTCCTCTCAACGGTGAGGGTAACTAGTACCCAAGGTGAGGGCGTGTAGCCCTCTCAAGGCGAGGACATGTAGTCCTCTGGAGGTGAGGGCGTGCAGCCCTCTGATGGTGAGGACGTGTAGTCCTCTCAAGGCGAGGACGTGTAGTCCTCTGGAGGTGAGGGCGTGCAGCCCTCTGATGGTGAGGGTAACTAGTACCCAAGGTGAGGGCGTGTAGCCCTCTCAAGGCGAGGACATGTAGTCCTCTGGAGGTGAGGGCGTGCAGCCCTCTGATGGTGAGGACGTGTAGTCCTCTCAAGGCGAGGACGTGTAGTCCTCTCAACGGTGAGGGTAACTAGTACCCAAGGTGAGGGCGTGTAGCCCTCTCAAGGCGAGGACATGTAGTCCTCTGGAGGTGAGGGCGTGCAGCCCTCTGATGGTGAGGACGTGTAGTCCTCTCAAGGCGAGGACGTGTAGTCCTCTGGAGGTGAGGGCGTGCAGCCCTCTGATGGTGAGGGTAACTAGTACCCAAGGTGAGGGCGTGTAGCCCTCTCAAGGCGAGGACATGTAGTCCTCTGGAGGTGAGGGCGTGCAGCCCTCTGATGGTGAGGACGTGTAGTCCTCTCAAGGCGAGGACGTGTAGTCCTCTCAACGGTGAGGGTAACTAGTACCCAAGGTGAGGGCGTGTAGCCCTCTCAAGGCGAGGACATGTAGTCCTCTGGAGGTGAGGGCGTGCAGCCCTCTGATGGTGAGGACGTGTAGTCCTCTCGAGGCGAGGACGTGTAGTCCTCTGACGGTGAGGGTAACTAGTACCCAAGGTGAGGGCGTGTAGCCCTCTCAAGGCGAGGACGTGTAGTCCTCTCAACAGTGAGGGTAACTAGTACCCGAGGTGCCACCCTTATGAGAAAGCAAGAGATCGACTCATCGAGAGGGCTGGTCATCCCAAATCCACAAGATTTGGACATTAGATGTAGGAAATCTATGCAGTTAACATGATCTTTAGGGATGCAGATGCATGCAACCTTTGTCGTGAAACTTGGTAAATGCGGACTTCATATGAAACAATGCAATGTAATGGAAAGTTGTACAATGTTCATGACATTCTTTCCCTATTTTGTGATTTTGATTTTGATTTAATTTTTTTGGAAAACACAGATTGACTGTCCTTTTGAAAGAGGTGATAATTCATGCAACCTCATCCTATCCTTTTTTGCAAATCTCTCCGGGAACTTCCTCAGAGTGTGTGTTCTGTTTGATTTAGTCACTTGACCATTTTGGAGTGACGGCAATGGAGCCATTTGATGTTTGATCAATCCATTGAAATCCTAGGGTTTGTCCCCCCTTTTTTGTTAAAAATATCGATGGGTGAGAACTTTTGATCGACCCCTATGTTCACTTGAGGCTCACGCACGGTGCCCCTCATTGCCCCAGTGTAAGGCTTTGAGGTATCAATCGTTGCCTTTCGTCATGACCTTGTAGGAGGGAACCTATTGGGTGAATACTTCTAATCTGCCCCTAGGTTCGCTTGAGGTTTTTGCATGGTGCCTTTCGTTGCCCCAGTGTAGGGCTTAGAGGTACCAAGTGTTGTCTTGTTTTCACGACCTCGTAGTGAGGAAGAATGAAAGAAGCAGTTGATTCTTGCAAAAAAGAATTTTCCAAGGACGAGAAATAGTTGAAGGATCTTTCAGTTGATGGATTAAGTCAAATGACTCCTATGTAGAAGCAAGATGTTTTGATGTCTTGATGATGCTAAAGGATCAAGTGCTTCTAAGTTTTATCCAAGAAAATCAAGAATCCAAGAAAGTCAAGATATATGATCAAGTTTGATCTCTTAGAATCTTTAGGAAGAAGTTTCCAAATTGAAGAGGCAAAAGGTTTGACCAAAGAATTCTATCATTTCAAATTGAGATTTGCTCTCTGGTAATTGATTACCAGTAGTTGAAAATGTTTTAATACAAATTTTTAAAACCTGTAATCGATTACATAAGTCTTGTAATTGATTACCAGAGGGGATTTTCAGAAAATAATTTCCAAGAGACATATCTATTCAAATGTTTTATGAACGGCCATTCAAATGTTTTAAAGAGAGTTTTCATTGCCCAAACAGTTTTATCCTCTCGAAAGATCAAGAGTTTTTCTGAACTGAAATGTCTTATCCTCTCAAAAAGATCCCTTGGTCAACCACTTGCTTATTCAATAAGGAATTTTTGATTGATCTTCATCTTACAATCTACCTCTTTTACGAGAGACCTCTTCTTCTCTTCTTCTTATTTCTGAAAAGGGATTAAGAGACCGTGGGTCTCTTGTTGTAGAGGATTCCTGAACACAAGGGAAGGGTTATCCCTGTGTGCATTGTTAATCCGAAAAGAGAGATTGATAGTTCAATTGGGGAATAGTCTTTGCATCTTAATTCAACCCCCCCTTTTTCTTAAGGTAACTGAGGCCATTTTTCCAACATCCTATTCTTGATAACTCACTTCTCTCTAAAAAGACAAAATGAGGTCACATGAACGTCTATATTTTTACTTGAAAACACAGTCAATCAAATGCCTTTTTATTTTTTATTTTGAAACTTATTTTTTTATTTTGAAACTTATTTGTTTTGAACTTTGCTCGTTGTTTTATGACACCCCCACCAACGTGCAAGATGAGTAATCTCTGATTGAACGGTCTTGGAAGTCAACACTCAGGAGCGCAGGTTGCTTGAGCCAACAGACCAATGGCTTACACCCACATTCCGGTGAAAGTTGAATAAGCAAACATGCGTTTGTGAGAGGATGAGGGACAAAGATATCAACTTTATCCATTTCATTTAACATTGTAGCTGTGGTTTACAATAATGGCATAAACTTGGAAACCCTGATGAGTCATTAGGGACACCTAACAACAGCTTTCAAAATTGCCCCATGTGTGGCATTTCTTGTCAATGTCAGGATTTACACGCAATTCTCCTCAAATTTCAGCCAGCCCGTATCAATTAGACTTCACACTTTATGCTTCGGGGTCATATAATGCTCAATGGAATGCCGTAGGGCTCCTCCACGACAAGCACACGTTGCGTTCGAGTCGTATCCTCAGAAAAGTGGAGGTTGATGAACCTTGGCTAGGGTTATGGCTGCCATTGAATTATCAAGTAGATATGGGAGCAAGTCAGAATAGGACACTGGAATTGGGGTGAATTCTACAGGCTTTCTCGCTGCAAAATTCACTTCTTGGTTGGTGTTTTTGGTTTGTGCTAAAGGTGGTGCTCGTCGTAGGAAGTGCGGTAGACAGACTTTGTGGTAGATTTAGGGATGGCCTTTGTGGATAACTGGGTGGTGGGGTAAGGAGGAGGTTTGTTATTGGCTGAGTAATGACATTGTTGGGTTGGTGGGAAACTTGGCCGTATAGGAATGGTAGTCACAGCATGGGTTTCTCCCTCTTTCTCACCCTCTTTATTTGCCCCAGTTTTCTCATTCGTCCAAGCAGGATGATTTAATTTGCTTCTTTTCAGATCAACTTCGATCCTTTCACTGGCGAAGACCTAATCTGTAAAACTTGAAGGTGTGTAACCCACCATTTTTTTTTTTTTTTTTTTTTTTTTTTTTTTTTTTTAGTAGAGTACCGATAATGTGTCTACCATCACGATTATCGTCTCCCTTTCCATTATTGGGGGTACCACCTGGGCCGCCAGATCCCTCCACCTTTTGGGCGTGTTCTTTGAAAGATCCGTCCCCCTTTTTGCAAATGTTTTGTAGTTGCATCCTATCCGGAACCATATCAAAATTGTACTGATACTGCCTAACAAAGGCAACCATTAGGTCCTTCCAAGAATGGACTCGGGAAGGTTCCAAGTTAGTGTACCAGGTAACAGCTACCCCAGTAAGACTTTCTTGGAAGGAATGTATCAGCAATTCCTCATCTTTTGCGTATTCCCCCATCTTCTGACAATACATCTTTAGATGGTTCTTGAGACAAGTAGTCCCCTTGTACTTGTCAAAGTCCAGCACTTTGAACTTGGGAATGACCATGTTTGGGTATTAGGAACAACTTTTCTAGGTTAGCAAAGGCATAATCTTCACCTCCTTCAATGGCCCTGAGCCTTTCCTTTAGATGATCCAACTTTCCCATTCCTGCCATAGTCATGAGGGTTTTTAACCGCTGTGGAATGCAAGAGGTGCAGTTGTGGGTGATACTGAGGGCCCTCCAAAGAGTTTTGTAGGGGTATACCACCAACTGCTTGCCCTTCAGTGGTATATCCGAGCCAAGGCTCGAAGTCGGCTAGATTGTGATGGGGAATTTCATGGGTCTCTTCCACGGTTTAAGAGACATGTGCATGATCAGTTTGGGGTTGCTGGCTTTCAATGGGTATAGGAATGGAGTTATTGACATTCTTATTGGGAGTGTACGCCACATTGGGTGGCGTATAGTTGAGAGGCAAGCCATATGACGGGAAGGCGTGCTCGTTTTGAATTTGCACATCATGGGGGCCGCCCGTACTTCCTAAATCTTTGCCTACCATATTTGAGGTTGGATGATTCATTTGCTTGAGGCCGGATGGGGACGTCGGGTTCACCTTAGCAACAACGCTAATAGCGGCAACTATAACCGCATTGGCTTCCATTATCCTCTTCATGCTCATCATGGCCTTTATCATTGTGGCCATTTGCTCTTTTATGGCCTCCATTTTTGGCCTTCATCTTCTCTTGCACCTTCTCTGTTTCACCCATTACTCTAGCTCTAGCACGAGTTCGGTAAGGGCGCCGTAAAGCGTTTCCTTTTCTTTTTGATAAGTTCATTTTATTTTATTTTATTTTATTTTTCAAGGAAAGAATGCAATGAGCAATGCAACCAATGAAAAGCATGGATGCATGCGAATGATGTACAGTCGAAGTATTGTGAATTTTTAAGCAGGATATGGGGTTGAATCAATTTAGATTTTCAACATGGTCCATGACATCTTTGTCAAGGTGAAACTGGAAGTAACAAGGACATCAATAATCCTAAATATGTTTGGAAGTAGACGAAGCATTGATGTGACTTGATTCATCTTTTGCCCCAATTTTGCAAGACGGTTACTTCCATATTTCAACTTGACTTGATGAACCTTTTTGTAAAAGCATGAGCTTGGTTCAACCCTATAATCCAAGGAATGGCAATTCTGATTGCCAATACTTCAACAACATCTCATAGGGATGAATGACTCGGGCATACTTTAAGCTTATGCATGGAAAATGTAATTATGAAATTGAGATGCCCGAAGAAACACCATTTCCTAGTTAACCATGCATTAGGTACCATGTTCAATTATTTTTTAAAGTGAAACGGGTTTATGATCCCAACATGGTTGGCTCGTGGTGCCTAACACATGGAACTAAGAATGTAGTGTGAAGTTTCATGCTTCCCCCTTTTTTTGTTTTTGTTTTGTAGAGGAAAACGCAAGGATGAGCAAACATGAAAACAAATGGTATGCAATTTTGCAGATCAAAAAGTTTGTTGAACGCATATGCATGATGATGCCATGACTCATGCAGAATGTGAGGCTGGAATATGATAACGGACAAATGCAGGATATGTCCATTATGATGTTATGAAGAGATGCTTATGCGATGCATGATATGAATGCATTTTACGGACACGAGAGCCCGGAAAATTATCTCTTCTTACTTGCGCATTTGGGGGCGCAGTGCCCCATGTGTACAATTAAGAAGGTGATATGGACCTTCCGGCTTCCCGTGACAAAGGACGAGACCAACATACAATGCATGCTAGAGATAAAATGTAGGAGTGATTTGATTTGCACAAGCTTTTTGGAGTAGAAACATGGGACCAACTCATTTTATTTCAAAAAAGAAGTCGTATCCAGCCAAGGTCTGAGAGACCATACAAGTTTCCTAACGATTTCTAATTATGTGGGCCATTAAGTCTATCATATGCTGACAATAGCCGAGAAGCCCATGAATCTCTTCGGGGGTGGAGTAGGTGTCTGCCATCGCCTTGGCCTTGGCTAACAAGCGGGGAAGTTCTTGACTCCCGTTCAAGGTAAGAGCAAACCGGTCCATCCACATGGTTGCCTCTTGGTGTAAAGAGTCGATCACCCTTCCTCTAGCCTCTTTTTCTGCGTATACTTGGGCATATTCGTCCGCAATCCTATGCTCGTGGGCCGCGGCTAGACCTAACTCTTCTTGGTACTTGGCGATGATAGCTAGCATGTTGGTCTCCGTCTCGCATAAACGCTGAGACAAGCTTCTTTTGTTCCCTTCGCAACTTGAGTTCATTATTGCTACCCCATAGAGCTCCGCGAAATTTGTTCCGGCCATACTCTTCCTTGCGAGCCCTCTTGGTCTCTTGTTCAAGGGCTCTTGCAGTAATTGCATTCTCTTCCCGTAACCCGGCACACTCCTTCCGAACGTGTGTAGCGGCCAACTTGAACTTCTCCATGGCAAGTTTTGCCTTTCCTATCTCGCTTTTGAGAGTTTGGACTTCTTCGTCCTCTTCCGGTGCTTCAAAACTCTCTTCGCTGACAACTTTTAACTTGGCGAGCCAATCTAAACCTCGTATATGAACTTTCAGCCATTCGTGGTACCCACCAATGATGCCATTACGAATGCCTCTAAGCTCTTGATCTTTCTTTAACGGGGTTTCCCACGCCTTATGGATTCTTTGTATAGTCTTGGAATTTTGTGCGCCGAAATCCCTCACAAGGAAAGGAGACATGCTTTCTTCCGTCGGTGCTCCCCTCATAGGGTACCCTAGTTGTCTTATAGCGAGCGTGGGATTGTAGTTAATACAACCCCTCGTTCCTACCAGCGGAATGCTTGGGTATCTTCCACATGAGAAAAGGACTCCTTCTTTTCCTTCCTTCCATCGGGGGAACCAACTGATTGTTCTACCTCCTATCCCGGCCAAGAGCCGGTCCCAATCTATTCTCCTCTTTTCAGTACACGAGCGATGGCTCAGGAGCGGACATGGATGTCTTGTGTCTTGTTGGAACAAGTGCGAAACCAACCAAACACAGAGGGCGGGTAAGCAACAGATGATCCGTGCGCTACTCTTTTCGCACCTTCGGTCAAACGTGTCAAATAGATCTGCCAAGACAGCTACCACCGGACTTTCCTTGCTATGGTGGTAGGCAAGGAAAGCGTCGATTGCTGCTAGGTCTACCAAACCATCCACATTTGGAAAGAGGACAACCCCGAAAATTAGCAAAGCTAACACATCCATAAACGGGACCCAGTCTCCTTGATTGGCCATACCCCTTGCCTTGTCTTCTAGGTACTTCCGTGGTAGGCCCGCTATGCCGTTCCGAGTCTGTTTTATGCGGTCCAAACCTCTTGCTGAATCCTGGACCACAGTTGCAATTCTGCTCAAAGAGGGGAGACACCCGGAGGAAAGATATGGTTTTCTTCCCCCGAGAGGACATCCTAGAATTTCCTCAAATTCTTCAATGGTTGGTACTAATTGGAAGTCTCCGAATGTGAAGCACCTCAAAGGCTGGTCGTAGTATTGGGTAAGTGATGCAACGGCTTCTATGGACACCTCTGCTATGGTCAACTCTAAGATCTTTCCGTAAGTCTTGCGGAAGGCTTGCATTTGGAGGGGTTCCATCAACCACCCTAATTCCTTGATGCTGGTGGTATCTGGGCTTTTGACCTTGACTTGGTAGAACCTCTTACCGGTTTGATTTGTTCCCATGCTTACTAAAGTGAGATAAAAGCTGGTGCAAATCAAAACTCCGATATCTCATGGGTGGAATGGATGAATGCATGATGGAATGCATATGACACAGATGCAATCTAGGAATGCGGGGGTCCGGGGAATTTGTCCCCTTCTTAGATACGACGTCTAGGGGTAGCGAAATGCCCCAACGCACGTTTTTAAGAAGGCGACACGGACCCTCCGTTGGTTTGTTTACAGTAGGGATCAAGACAGAACCCATATGCAATGCCTATGCAAAAGACACAATGCGGGAATGTACACAGTATGACAATATTTACTGAACATAAGCCAAAAGGGTATATGATACTCATGCATGGCAGTGTGAAAAATGGCACGCAGCGTGTTTGCTTCGTGCCCCTATTTAAGGGACCTATAAGGGAGAGAACTAACTAGGCTTTTAGCAATAATCCCCAAGGTAGTTATATCTCTCTTGATGGTTTCTAGAGGTATCATCCCCTTTGAAGAACATATTGTAGCAGTAGGGACTACTAGCAACAATAGGTTTTCAAAGAGAAAAGCTCTAGATGAGGGTTCACTGTAATCAAGCAAGTCGGAGACCTAGCATGATCACAGATTCACCTCCACTCCTTATGCTCCCATGAACCCGGGTATAGGGCCCTTTTTCACTCACAGTGTGTGCAAATAGTGTTGGTGTTTGTGTGCATCAAATGAATAAATATTTACTTCATGCATACATTTAAAACGCACTAAAAGCAACAAAGAGTTTATATACACAAGAACATAAGGAAAGGAAGCCAACAAAGGGGTAAGTCACGGTAAAACATTGCACAAGATTAAATGGCCTAACTCTCTAAAAAACAGTCCCCAGTGGAGTCGCCAACTGTCGCAACCTACCCTTCGGCGGGAGGGCGACGCGTGACTCGCGGGATGCGTGTTCCATGAAAGGAATACGCGCGGAGTCGCCACCAATGTTTATTTGAGGAAAACGTCGGAAAAACCGGAAAAGACGCGATCTACGAACTTTTAAGTGAAAAGGTTCGGGAGTTGTATTTACGCACGGGGAAGGTATTAGCACCCCACACGTCCGTCCCAAGGGACGGCAGCCTTTAATCGAATGTGCAAACATGACTTTGATTTTTTATGTTCCCTTTTTATGTCTCTATATCCTTTATACCCTTTTTATATTTTCTCTTTTTGTGGTCGACAAGGGTGTTTCCCTTTGCTCCTACGTATTCCTGAATTTGCGATGAGGAAATCAGACCTACGTAGTTCTTTCGGAACAAAGTGTTTGGTTAAGTTGTTTTTGTCCTTTTTTGCAAAATATGTTTTTTATTGAACAAAAGGTCATTTAAGGTGTTGGACCATTAAAGGGTCTTTTGATTTTGAAAGGAGAGAAACGTTAAGGCGTTGGACCATTAACGATCTCTTGTTTTTTTTGAAAGGAGAGAAACGTTAAGGCATTTGGACCATTAACGATCTCTTGGGGTGGTCGACAAAAGCGGGGCTTTTGCTCCTACGTATCCTCAAGGAGGAACTCAGACCTACGTAGTTCTTTCTTATCAAGTGATTCTTTTTTATTTTAAGAGGTGATCATTTTAAGGCGTTGGACCTTAAAAATGATCCATTTTACTTAGTGAGAAAATGAAATGACGAACTTCAAAAGCCTATTTTTGTGGACGAGCTTGACTAGGTGGATTGATTTTAGCCTTTAGTTTCACTTTAGTTATTAATCAATTCGATTAAGAATGAGAAATCTGTCATACCCTAATTTCGTCCGGGGACCTTTGCTTGATGACATGCGACCATTCTTTGGTCCTTGTGAGGTGCTTGGCATCCATCATTAGGCAATTTATGAAATTCCAGGACATGCCGAAAAACCAAAAAAATATTGATGCACAATCCGTAAGTTTCCGTGACACACCGGAAATCAAATGGAAGCATCGTTGCATAATTAAGTGAGGTTCCGTAACATTCCGTAGGTCAAAAAGGGGATGATTATGTAATCCGCAAGGTTCCGTAACATTACGGAAAGAAAACAAGTATCGTTACGAAATTCGTAAGTTTCCGTAACTTTACGAAAAAAGAATCACCAAAAAACAGCAGAGGGGGGTGTACTTAGTAAAAATGGGGGTGCAAATAGCACCCAGGCCCACTTGGGCCCTCCAGAAGATTCCTCCAGAAGGCGGTTGCTTCTGGAGGAAGCAACCCTGCTCGCCTGGGCGAGCTGGGCGGCAACCACCTCCCCTATTTTGCTATAAATAGGGGAGGAAATGAAGAAGGAAGGGATCCCAGCCCCTTAGGCACTTCTCTCTCTTTCGAATTTGCTTGGAAAAATTGTTTCCGTGAAGAAAATCTAAGCCGAGGCGCTTCCGAAACGTTTCCGTAACGTTTTCCGTGAGGAATCTCGCAAAGGTTTCAACCGTTCTTCGACGTTCTTCATTCGTTCTTCATCGTTCTTCGATCTTCAACGGGTAAGTACCTCGAACCAAGCTTTTCGATTCATTCTATATACCCGTAGTGGTCCACATTGTGTTTCGTGCATTTTCATTCTCGTTTTGTTTACTTTTTATACCCCCTGTTGACGTGCTTAAGCCATTTTACTTAAGTCATTTCTCGCTTAACTTAAAAATAAAATAAATTTCCACCGAACGTTTGAATTGTATTATCCATTAACTTCGGTTAAAACAAATTCCAACCGTTCGGTCGTGCCGTAACCACGTTGGAAATCAAAAAGAGGTAAAAAAATAATATAATAATCAAAAAGACATCTTTTGGTAAAATAAAGCGGAAAATCAATCGGACGTTTTCTCTTTGGGATTTCTCATTCTTAATCGAATTGATTAATAACTAAAGTGAAATTAAAGGCTAAAATCAACTCGCCTAGTCAAGCTCGTCCACAAAAATAGGCTTTTGAAGTTTGTCATTTCAATTTCTCACTAAGTAAAATGGATCATTTTTAAGGTCCAACGCCTTAAAATGATCACCACTTAAGTAAAAAAAAAGAATCATTTGATAAGAAAGAACTACGTAGGTCTGAGTTCCCCATTGAGGATACGTAGGAGCAAAAGCCCCGCTTTTGTCGACCACCCCAAGAGATCGTTAATGGTCCAATGCCTTAACGTTTCTCTCCTTTCAAAAACAAGAAATCGTTAATGGTCCAACGCCTTAACATTTCTCATCTTTCAAAATCAAAAGACCGTTTAATGGTCCAACACCTTAAATGACCTTTTGTTCAATAAAAACATATTTTGCAAAAAAGACAAAAACAACTTAACCAAACACTTTGTTCCAAAAGAACTACGTAGGTCTGATTTTCTCATCCCAAATTGAGGAATACGTAGGAGCAAAGGGAAACACCCTTGTCGACCACAAAAAAGAAAGAATATAAAAAGGGTATAAAGGATACAAGAACATAAAAGGAACATAAAAATCAAAGTCATGTTTGCACATTCGATTAAAGGCTGCCGTCCCTTGGGACGGGCGTGTGGGGTGCTAATACCTTCCCCGTACGTAAATACAACTCCCGAACCTTTCACTAAAAAGTTCGTAGATCGCGTCTTTTCCGGTTTTTCCGACGTTTTCCTCAAATAAACGTTGGTGGCGACTCCGCGCGTATTCCTTTCGTGGAACACGCATCCCGCGAGTCTCGCGTCGCCCTCCCGCCGAAGGGTAGGTTGCGACAGTTGGCGACTCCACTGGGGACTGTTTTTAGAGAGTTAGGCCATTTAATCTTGTGCAATGTTTTATCATGACTTTCTCCTTTGTTGGTTTCCCTTTATTTGTCTTATGTTCTTGTGTATATAAACTATTTGTTGCTTTTAGTGTGTTTTAGAATGTATGCATGAGGTAAATATTTATTCATTTGATGCACACAAACACTAACACTATTTGCACACACTGTGAGTGAAAAAGGGCCCTATACCCGGGTTCATGGGAGCATAAGGAGTGGAGGTGAATCTGTGATCATGCTAGGTCTCCGACTTGCTTGATTACAGTGAACCCTCATCTAGAGCTTTTCTCTTTGAAAACCTATTGTTGCTAGTATTCCCTACTGCTACAATATGTTCTTCAAAGGGGATGATACCTCTAGAAACCATCAAGAGAGATATAACTACCTTGGGGATTATTGCTAAAAGCCTAGTTAGTTCTCTCCCTTATAGGTCCCTTAAATAGGGGCACGAAGCAAACACGCTGCGTGCCATTTTTCACACTGCCATGCATGAGTATCGTATACCCTTTTGCTTATGTTCAGTAAATATTGTCATACTGTGTACGTTCCCGCATTGTGTCTTTTGCACAGGCATTGCATATGGGTTCTGTCTTGATCCAATGGAGGGTCCGTGTCGCCTTCTTAAAAACGTGCGTTGGGGCATTTTGCTACCCCTAGACGTCGTATCTAAGAAGGGGACAAATTCCCCGGACCCCCGCATTCCTAGATTGCATCTGTGTCATATGCATTCCATCATGCATTCATCCATTCCACCCATGAGATATCGGAGTTTTGATTTGCACCAGCTTTTATCTCACTTTAGTAAGCATGGGAACAAATCAAACCGGCAAGAGGTTCTACCAAGTCAAGGTCAAAAGCCCAGATACCACCAGCATCAAGGAATTAGGGCGGTTGATGGAACCCCTCCAAATGCAAGCCTTCCGCAAGACTTACGGAAAGATCTTAGAGTTGACCATAGCAGAGGTGTCCATAGAAGCCATTGCATCACTTACCCAATACTACGACCAGCCCTTGAGATGCTTCACATTCGGGGACTTCCAATTAGTACCAACCATTGAAGAATTTGAGGAAATTCTAGGATGTCCTCTCGGGGGAAGGAAACCATATCTTTCCTCCGGGTGTCTCCCCTCTTTGAGCAGAATTGCAACTGTGGTCAAGGATTCAGCCAGAGGTTTGGACCGCATAAAACAGACTCGGAACGGCATAGCGGGCCTGCCACAGAAGTACCTAGAAGACAAGGCGAGGGGTATGGCCAATCAAGGAGACTGGGTCCCGTTTATGGATGTGTTAGCTTTGCTAATTTTTGGGTCGTCCTCTTTCCAAACGTGGATGGTTTGATAGACCTAGCAGCAATCGACGCTTTCCTTGCCTACCACCATAGCAAGGAAAGTCCGGTGGTAGCTGTCTTGGCAGATCTATTCGACACATTTGACCGAAGGTGCGAAAAGAGTAGCGCACGGATCATCTGTTGCTTACCCGCCCTCTGTGTTTGGTTGGTTTCACACTTGTTCCAACAAGACACAAGACATCCATGTCCGCTCCTGAGCCATCGCTCATGTACTGAAAAGAGGAGAATAGATTGGGACCAGCTCTTGGCCGGGATAGGAGGTAGAACAATCAGTTGGTTCCCCCGATGGAAGGAAGGAAAAGAAGGAGTCCTTTTCTCATGTGGAAGATACCCAAACATTCCGCTGGTAGGAACGAGGGGTTGTATTAACTACAATCCCGCGCTCGCTATAAGACAACTAGGGTACCCCATGAGGGGAGCACCGACGGAAGAAAGCATGTCTCCTTTCCTTGTGAGGGATCTCGGCGCACAAAATTCCAAGACTATACAAAGAATCCATAAGGCATGGGAAACCCCGTTAAGGAAAGATCAAGAGCTTAGAGGCATTCGTAATGGCATCATTGGTGGGTACCACGAATGGCTGAAAGTTCGCATACGAGGTTTAGATTGGCTCGCCAAGTTAAAAGTCGTCAGCAAAGAGAATTTTGAAGCACCGGAAGAGGACGAGGAAGTCCAAGCTCTCAAAAGCGAGTTAGGAAAGGCAAAACTCGCCAAGGAGAAGTCCAAGTTGGCTGCTACACACGTTCGGAAGGAGTGTGCCGGGTTACGGGAAGAGAATGCAATTACCGCAAGAGCCCTTGAACAAGAGACCAAGAGGGCTCGCAAGGAAGAGTATGGCCGGAACAAATTTCGCGGAGCTCTATGGGGTAGCAATAATGAACTCAAGTTGCGAAGGGAAGAAAGGGACCAGTCGCGAGCACACAGCATGGTTTTGAAAGAGGAGTTAGTTGCCTGTTCAAGGTCCAAAAGAAGCTTGTCTCAGCGTTTATGCGAGACGGAGACCAACATGTTAGCTATCATCGCCAAGTACCAAGAAGAGTTAGGTCTAGCCACGGCCCACGAGCATAGAATCGCGGATGAGTATGCCCAAGTATACGCGGAAAAAGAGGCTAGAGGAAGGGTGATCGACTCTTTACACCAAGAGGCAACCATGTGGATGGATCGGTTTGCTCTTACCTTGAACGGGAGTCAAGAACTTCCCCGATTGTTAGCCAAGGCCAAGGCGATGGCAGACACCTACTCCGCCCCCGAAGAGATTCATGGGCTTCTCGGCTATTGTCAGCATATGATAGACTTAATGGCCCACATAATTAGAAATCGTTAGGAAACTTGTATGGTCTCTCAGACCTTGACTAGATACGACTTCCTTTTTGAAATAAAAGGAGTTGGTCCCATGTTTCTACTCCAAAAAGCTTGTGCAAATCAAGTCACTCCCGCATTTTATCTCTAGCATGCATTGTATGTTGGTCTCGTCCTTTGTCACGGGAAGCCGGAAGGTCCATATCACCTTCTTAATTGTACACATGGGGCACTGCGCCCCCAAATGCGCAAGTAAGAAGAGATAATTTTCCGGGCTCTCGTGTCCGTAAAATGCATTCATATCATAAGCATCTCTTCATAACATCATAATGGACATATCCTGCATTTGTCCGTTATCATATTCCAGCCTCACATTTTGCATGAGTCATGGCATCATCATGCATATGCGTTCAACAAACTTTTTGGTCTGCAAAATTGCATACCATTTGTTTTCATGTTTGCTCATCCTTGCGTTTTCCTCTACAAAACAAAAACAAAAAAAGGGGGAAGCGTGAAACTTCACACTACATTCTTAGTTTCATGTGTTAGGCACCACGAGCCAACCATGTTGGGATCATAAACCCGTTTCACTTAAAAAACAAAATAATTGAACATGGTACCTAATGCATGGTTAACTAGGAAATGGTGTTTCTTCGGGCATCTCAATTTCGTAATTACATTTTCCGTGCATAAGCTTAAAGTATGCCCGAGTCATTCATCCCTATGAGATGTTGTTGAAGTATTGGCGATCAGAATTGCCATTCCTTGGATTATAGGGTTGAACCAAGCTCATGCTTTTACAAAAAGGTTCATCAAGTCAAGTTGAAATATGGAAGTAACCGTCTTGCAAAATTGGGGCAAAAGATGAATCGAGTCACATCACTGCTTCGTCTACTGCCAAACATATTTAGGATTATTGATGTCCTTGTTGCTTCCAGTTTCACCTTGACAAAGATGTCATGGACCATGTTGAAAATCTAAATTGATTCAACCCCATATCCTGCGTAAAAATTCGCAATACTTCAACTGTACATCATTCGCATACATCCATGCTTTTCATTGGTTGCATTGCTCATTGCATTCTTTCCTTGAAAAATAAAATAAAATAAAATAAAATAAAATGAACTTAATCATTGTTATCAAAAAGAAAAGGACACGCTTTACGGCGCCCTTACCGAACTCGTGCTAGAGCTAGAGTAATGGGTGAAGCAGAGGAGGTGCAAGAGAAGATGAAGGCCGACATGGAGGCCATGAAAGAGCAAATGGCCACAATGATGGAGGCCGTGATGAGCATGAAGAAGATAATGGAAGCCAATGCGGTTATAGTTGCCGCTACTAGCGCTGTCGCTAAGGTGAACCGGATGCTCCCATCTGGCCTCAAGCAAATGAATCATCCAACCTCAAATATGGTAGGCGAAGATTTGGGAAGTACGAACGACCCCATGATGTGCAAATTCAAAATGAGCACGCCTTCCCATCATATGGCTTGCCTCCCAACTATACACCACCCAATGTGGCATACACTCCCAATAAGAATGTCAATAACTCCACTCCTATACCCATTGAAATCCAGCAACCCCAAACTGATCATGCACATGTCTCTTAAACTGTGGAAGAGACCCATGAAATTCCCCATCACAATCTAGCCGACTTCGAGCCTTGGCTCGGATATACCACTAAGGGCAAGCAGTTGGTGGTATACCCCTACAAAACCCTTTGGAGAGCCCTCAGTATCACCCACAACTGCACCTCTTGCATTCCACAGCGGTTAAAAACCCTCATGACTATGGCAGGAATGGGAAAGTTGGATCATCTAGAGGAAAGGCTCAGGGCCATTGAAGGAGGTGAAGATTATGCCTTTGCTAACCTAGAAGAGTTGTTCCTGATACCCAAACATGGTCATTCCCAAGTTCAAGGTGCTGGACTTTGACAAGTACAAGGGGACTACTTGTCTCAAGAACCATCTAAAGATGTATTGTCAGAAGATGGGGGAATACGCAAAAGATGAGGAATTGCTGATACATTCCTTCCAAGAAAGTCTTACTGGGGTAGCTGTTACCTGGTACACTAACTTGGAACCTTCCCGAGTCCATTCTTGGAAGGACCTAATGGTTGCCTTTGTTAGGCAGTATCAGTACAATTTTGATATGGTTCCGGATAGGATGCAACTACAGAACATGTGCAAAAAGGGGGACGGATCATTCAAAGAACACGCCCAAAAGGTGGAGGGATCTGGCGGCCCAGGTGGTACCCCCAATAATGGAAAGGGAGACGATAATCATGATGGTAGACACATTATCGGTACTCTACTATGAAAAGATGGTGGGCTGCGCACCCTCAAAGCTTTGCAGATTTGGTCTTCGCCAGTGAAAGGATCAATGTGGGTCCGAAAAGAGGCAAATTTGATCATCCTACTAGGACGACTGAGAAAACTGGGGCAAATGAAGAAGGTGAGGATGAGGGAGAAACCCATGCTGCGACTGCCATTCCTGTACGGCCAAGTTTCCCACCAACCCAACAATATCTTTACTCAGCCAATAACAAACTTTCTCCTTACCCACCACCCAGGTATCCACAAAGGCCATCCCTAAATCTACCACAAAGTCTGTCTACCGCACTTCCAATGACGAACACCACCTTTAGCACAAACCAAAAACACCAACCAAGAAGTGAATTTTGCAGCGAGAAAGCCTGTAGAATTCACCCCAATTCCAGTGTCCTATGCTGACTTGCTCCCATATCTACTTGATAATTCAATGGTAGCCATAACCCTAGCCAAGGTTCATCAACCTCCATTTCTCCGAGAAATACGACTCAAACGCAACGTGTGCTTGTCACGGAGAAGCCCCGGGGCGTTCCATTGAGCATGGTAGGGCTCTGAAGCGTAAGGTGCAAGGTCTAATTGATGCGGGCTGGCTGAAATTTGAGGAGAATCGTGTGTAAATCCTGACATTGACAAGAGATGCCACACATGGGGCAATTTTGAAAAGCTGTTGTTAGGTGTCCCTAATGACTCATCAGGGTTTCCAAGTTTATGCCATTATTGTAAACCACAGCTACAATGTTAAATGAAATGGATAAAGTTGATATCTTTGTCCCTCATCCCCTCACAAACGCATGTTTGCTTATTCAACTTTCACCGGAATGTAGGTGTAAGCCATTGGTCTGTTTGCTCAAGCAACCTGCGCTCCTGGGTGTTGATTTCCAAGACCGTTCAATCAGAGATTACTCATCTTGCACGTTGGTGGGGGTGCCGTAAAACAACGAGCAAAGTCAAAACAAATAAGTTTCAAAATAAAAAATAAAAAGGCATTTGATTGACTGTGTTTTCAAGTAAAAATATAGACGTTCATGTGACCTCATTTTGTCTTTTTAGAGAGAAGTGAGTTATCAAGAATAGGATGTTGGACAAATGGCCTCAGTTACCTTAAGAAAAAGGGGGGTTGAATTAAGATGCAAAGACTATTCCCCAATTGAACTATCAATCTCTTTTTTCGGATTAACAAATGCACACAGAGATAACCCTTCCCTTGTGTTCAGGAATCCTCTACAACAAGAGACCCACGGTCTCTTAATCCCTTTTCAGAAATAAGAAGAAGAGAATAATAGGTCTCTCGTAAAAGAGGTAGATTGTAAATCAAAAATTCCTTATTGAATATGCAAGTGGTTGACCAAGGAATCTTTTTGAGAGGATAAGACATTTCAGTTCAGAAATACTCTTGATCTTTCGAGAGGATAAAACTGTTTGGGCAATGAAAACTCTCTTTAAAACATTTGAATGGCCATTCATAAAACATTTGAATAGATATGTCTCTTGGAAATTATTTTCTGAAAATCCCCTCTGGTAATCAATTACAAGACTTATGTAAACGATTACAGGTTTTAAAAATTTGAATTAAAACATTTTCAACTGCTGGTAATCGATTACCAGAGAGCAAATCTCAATTTGAAATGATAGAATTCTTTGGTCAAACCTTTTGTTTGTTTCAATTTGGAAACTTCTTCCTAAAGATTCTAAGAGATCTAACTTGATCATATATCTTGAGTTTCTTGGATTCTTGTCTTGAATAAAACTTAGAAGTACTTGATCCTTTAGCATCATCAAGACATCAAAACATCTTGCTTCTACATAGGAGTCATTTGACTTAAATCCATCAGCTGAAAAATCCTTCAACTATTTCTCGTCCTTGGAAAATTCTTTTTGCAAGAATCAACTGCTTCTTTCATTCTTCCTCGCTACGAGGTCGTGAAAACAAGACAACACTTGGTACCTCTAAGCCCTACACTGGGGCAACGAAAGGCACCATGCAAAAACCTCAAGCGAACCTAGGGGCAGATTAGAAGTTCTCATCCAATAGGTTCCCTCCTACAAGGTCCTGACGAAAGACAACGATTGGTACCTCAAAGCCTTACACTGGGGCAATGAGGGGCACCGTGCATGAGCCTCAAGTGAACCTAGGGGCAGATTAGAAGTTCTCACCCAATAGGTTCCCTCCTACAAGGTCATGACGAAAGACAACGATTGGTACCTCAAAGCCTTACACTGGGGCAATGAGGGGCATCGTGCATGAGCCTCAAGTGAACATAGGGGCAGATCAAAAGTTCTCACCTATCGATGTTTTTAAACAAGAAAAGGGAAAGGGGGGACAAACCCTAGGTTTTCAATGGATTGATCAAACATCAAACGACTCCATTGCCGTCACTCCAAAATGGTCAAGTGACTAAATCAAACAGAACACACACTCTGAGGGAGTTCCCGGAGAGATTTGCAAAAAGATAGGATGAGGTTGCATGAATTATCAACTCTTTCAAAAGGACAGTCAATCTGTGTTTTCCAAAAAAAAAAAAAAAAAAAAAAATTTAATCAAAATCAAAATCACAAAATAGGGAAAGAATGTCATGAACATTGTACAACTTTCCATTACATTGCATTGTTTCATATGAAGTCTGCATTTACCAAAATTTCACGACAAAGGTTGCATGCATCTGCATCCCCAAAAATTATGTTAACTGCATAGATTTCCTACATCTAATGTCTGAATCTTGTGGATTTGGGATGACCGGCCCTCTCGATGAGTCGATCTCTTGCTTTCTCATAAGGGTGGACCCTCGAGTACTTGTACCTCACCTTCAGAGGGCTACACGCCCTCGCCATCAGAGGACTACATGTCCTCACCTTCAGAGGGCTACACGCGCTCGCCATCAGAGGACCACACGTCCTCACCTTCAGAGGACTACACGTCCTCACCATCAGAGGGCTGCACGCCCTCACCTCCAGAGGACCACATGTCCTCGCCTTGAGAGGGCTACACGCCCTCACCTTGGGTACTAGGTACCCTCACCGTTGAGAGGACTACACGTCCTCGCTTGTAGAGGATTACACATCCTCACCATCAGAGGGCTGCACGCCCTTACCTCCAGAGGACTACATGTCCTCGCCTTGAGAGGGCTACACGCCCTCACCTTGGGTACTAGTTACCCTCACCGTCAGAGGACTACACGTCCTCGCCTTGAGAGGACTACACGTCCTCGCCTTGAGGGGACTACACGTCCTCACCACCAGAGGGCTGCACGCCCTCACCTCCAGAGGACTATAAGTCCTCGCCTTGAAAGGGCTACACGCCCTCACCTTGGGTACTAGTTACCTTCACCTTCAGAGGACTACACGTCCTCGCCTTCAAAGGGTCATGTACCTTCAACTTCAGAGGACTACACGTCCTCGCCGTCAAAGGGTCATGTGCCTTCACCTTTGTAGGGCTACATGCCCTCACCTTCAGAGGACTACACGTCCTCACCTTTAGAGGACTACACGTCCTCGCCATCAGAGGACTACATGTTCCCCATTTTCAAAGGGGGGCATGCCCTCACCTTCAGAGGATTGCACGTCCTTGCCATCATAGGACTACACGCCCTCGCCTTTAGAGGACTACGCGTCCTCACCTTCAGTGGGCTCCATATCCACACCTTCAGATAATTTAAGGTCCTCTGTCCTTAAATGCTTAACCGAGACTTGCACTCCCGGTTAAGGGACCAGTAGTTTCCTTTTAACGGTTCCTGGGCCACCCCCTGATATTGGAGGACGGCCAACTGTGCGAGCACAACTAGAGAGGGAGGCTATCACACTGCTACTATGCATACTGGGGCAAGATTTCACCCGTGCCGCTGCAAAGAGACGAGTGCGGATCATGCGCACCAACATGACCACTCTTACACAGATATAGATGACATTGCTACTTAGCAACATTCTGCCCAGCGACCGCAATGCCAATCTCCCCCTGCAAAAGTATCGGTTGGTCTGTGTCGTCCCGACATGGGTAAGTATGCATATAGTTCAACTGATTTCTGATACCATCTATTGTTTGCAGGGATCGCACCCACAAGACACCCAGTGGACCCGAAAAAGTCCAACAGGGTCTTGGAGTTGTCAAGCTCTAATTACGGGTCTCTGTCAGTTCTACAGAGCACCTGTAACCTCCAGCAAGGGCATCAGGCCCCCTACTGATCGAGCTTTCATCAAGAAGTACTGCGTCCCTAGGCAGGCGCAGGGCGAAACACTACAGCAGCATTGGGATGGCCGGTAGCGGGCAATAGACACACCGCCACCACCTCTAGAGTTCACCTCAGCTCATCCGCAAAAAGGTTAGAGCGTTGCCTACAACACATGGCCGACCAGCGGGCTACCAAGTCCAAAGCCAAAGGTGAGCAAAGTACTAGGTCAGTGACCGACAAGTCATAAGGCGTCCAGCTAAAGACGTTAAAGAAGCGCTACTAGGAGGCAACCTAGTACCTTTTGAATCTGTGCTTGTTATTTGATCACTTTTCATAGTAAGACACACCTAGTTGCTCATGATCCTAGGAATTTAAATAAAACGAGCACAAGCTCGGAAGGTAGTCATACCTCACAAAATATATATATGTATGTTTAGGTAGCAAGATACCTTAGATATGCATGTATGTAGCAAAAAGATACCTCACAAAATATATATATGTATGTTTAGGTAGCAAGATACCTTAGATATGCATGTATGTAGCAAAAAGATACCTCACAAAATATATATATGTATGTTTAGGTAGCAAGATACCTTAGATATGCATGTATGTAGCAAAAAGATACCTCACAAAATATATATATGTATGTTTAGGTAGCAAGATACCTTAGATGTGCGTGTATGTAGCAAAAAAATACCTCACAAAACATATATATGTATGTTTAGGTGGCAAGATACCTTGGATATGCATGTATATAGCAAAAATACCTCACAAAAATATGCACATGTTTAGGTAGCAAAATACCTCATGAAAAAAAAAAAAGAAAAAAAAAAACAAACAAGAAAAAGAAATAAACAAATGATCATGATAAAAATAAAAATAGAAAAGAAAAAATGAAATGAATGAAATGGAAGAGAGAACAAAAAAGAAAAAGAAGAAAGCAAGTAAGGAAAAAGGTGGGAAAAAGAGAAAATAAGTTGTCTAGCTAAAAAACAACATGCTTTTGAAAAGAGACGATTTCCAACTTTTCTTTGAAAAAATTCATTGATCATAACCAATTTTTGGAAACTGTATATACACCTGAAGGGTGAATGCTGTGAAGATTTTCCCAGACGCCCGAAATGGACTCGGATGAATGCACAAATTGATAAAAGAACATATTTTGGAAACATTGGGTTGATTAAAAATAGAGGAAATGAATCCTGAACCCTAGCCTCACATGACCATAAAAAGTTGACATTTGAGTGTCCGCGTAGATGCATGCATGACCAGTTTTGCATAAAGTTTCCAAATCATCATTTTTGCATTTGTGTCATGGAAATAATGTGGGGCATCCCTTTTATCCTTGAGCCAAACCAAACCCCGACATGTATCATGTCTAGCCATTCTACAAACCTTGAGCCAAAATCCTGACTCACCGTAATCCTTACCCTCGGAAGCAAAAAGGAAAAGAAGGAAAATTTCCAATCAAAGAGAAAGCTAAAAGGAAAAGAAGGAAAATTTCCAATCAAAGAGAAAGCAAAAAGAAAAGAAGGAAAATTCCCCAATCAAAGAGTGGGAGAAAGCAAAAAGAAAAGAAAGAAAATTCCCAACCAAAGAATGGGAGAAAGCAAAAAGGAAGGAAAGAAAGTTCTTGATCAGAGAAACTAGAAGAAATATGCAGAGAGGTCTTTGGACCGGACAATATCTGAACAATACAGAATTGTCACCAAATGAAACAAAAAAGGAAGGAAAGGAAACCACGACCTAAAATGGTCTTCTCCCTTTAATTACCAACCAAAATCCCGTGCGCTAGCGACCCCTTTTTCCTCGCCCCGCACTAAACAAAAAAAAACAGAAAAAAGAAAAAGCCAGAAAAATCAAAAGCCAAAAACACACAAAAGCCGAAAGAAGAAACCACCAAAAGAACCCATTCCCAAGGGAAGCCCTATTGATCCATGATCACGCATGTAATTTTTGATTTGATAGGAAATAATTTGCAAAGTCAAGTCATGACATATCTATGGTTCGGAATTAGGATGAAACACTTACCTGTGCGAGATTGATACACTTTGAGTGGATTTCTTCTATTTTTGTCGAACCCAGTGTTTCCTCTAAATGGTCATTTAGAAACGAAATGCTAACATCCAAGATCTCATTTATGGTTATGGGGGATCCCATCAGCAGACTCTCCTTCCCTGGTAGGCGCATTGTTTGTCACTCAAAAAAGCATATGCTGCTCTAGATCAGTTGGAATATTTGTCTCTTTGCTAAAGCATGTTTGCATTTTAGTGGAGAAAACAACGAGACTTTTTCAAGTCTCACAAGTTATCCAGAACTACGTAGGTCTGAATTCCTCATTGGAGGATACGTAGGAGCAAGAGCCTCGCTTTTGTCGACCATACCGCCTTTTGTTGCCATGACTCAAGAGCTGGTAGCCCGCGGAGACACCTTACGGTTATCCGCACCTCGTCATTCAGTGACCCCAAGTGTGATTCACGAGCAGAGACCAATATGGTCATTCTGCACACATGATACGCGGAGATACCTTACGGTTATCCGCACCCCTTTGCCATTCAGACACAGTCGTGTCCGATGGCACGCAGAGACCAAGTTTGGTCATTCTGCACACATGATACGCGGAGATACCTTATGGTTATCCGCACCCCTTTGCCATTCAGACACAGTCGTGTCCGTTGGCACGCAGAGACCAAGTTTGGTCATTCTGCACACATGATACGCGGAGATACCTTATGGTTATCCGCACCCCTTTGCCATTCAGACACAGTCGTGTCCGATGGCACACAGAGACCAAGTTTGGTCATTCTGCACACATGATACGCGGAGATACCTTACGGTTATCCGCACCCCTTTGCCATTCAGACACAGTCGTGTCCGTTGGCACGCAGAGACCAAGTTTGGTCATTCTGCACACATGATACGCGGAGATACCTTATGGTTATCCGCACCCCTTTGCCATTCAGACACAGTCGTGTCCGTTGGCACGCAGAGACCAAGTTTGGTCATTCTGCACACATGATACGCGGAGATACCTTATGGTTATCCGCACCCCTTTGCCATTCAGACACAGTCGTGTCCGATGGCACGCAGAGACCAAGTTTGGTCATTCTGCACACATGATACGCGGAGATACCTTACGGTTATCCGCACCCCTTTGCCATTCAGACACAGTCGTGTCCGTTGGCACGCAGAGACCAAGTTTGGTCATTCTGCACACATGATACGTGGAGATACCTTACGGTTATCCGCACCCCTTCGCCATTCAGACACAGTCGTGTCCGTTGGCACGCAGAGACCAAGTTTGGTCATTCTGCACCCATGATACGCGGAGATACCTTACGGTTATCCGCACCCCTTTGTCATCCAGAGGCGGCGGGCCCGATGACAAGCAGAGACCAAGTTTGGTCATTCTGCACCCATGATACGCGGAGATACCTTATGGTTATCCGCACCCCTTTGCCATTCAGACACAGTCGTGTCCGATGGCACGCAGAGACCAAGTTTGGTCATTCTGCACACATGATACGCGGAGATACCTTATGGTTATCCGCACCCCTTTGCCATTCAGACACAGTCGTGTCCGTTGGCACGCAGAGACCAAGTTTGGTCATTCTGCACACATGATACGCGGAGATACCTTACGGTTATCCGCACCCCTTTGCCATTCAGACACAGTCGTGTCCGATGGCACGCAGAGACCAAGTATGGTCATTCTGCACACATGATACGCGGAGATACCTTACGGTTATCCGCACCCCTTTGCCATTCAGACACAGTCGTGTCCGTTGGCACGTAGAGACCAAGTTTGGTCATTCTGCACACATGATACGCGGAGATACCTTATGGTTATCCGCACCCCTTTGCCATTCAGACACAGTCGTGTCCGTTGGCACGCAGAGACCAAGTTTGGTCATTCTGCACACATGATACGCGGAGATACCTTATGGTTATCCGCACCCCTTTGCCATTCAGACACAGTCGTGTCCGATGGCACGCAGAGACCAAGTTTGGTCATTCTGCACACATGATACGCGGAGATACCTTACGGTTATCCGCACCCCTTTGCCATTCAGACACAGTCGTGTCCGTTGGCACGCAGAGACCAAGTTTGGTCATTCTGCACACATGATACGCGGAGATACCTTACGGTTATCCGCACCCCTTCGCCATTCAGACACAGTCGTGTCCGTTGGCACGCAGAGACCAAGTTTGGTCATTCTGCACCCATGATACGCGGAGATACCTTACGGTTATCCGCACCCCTTTGTCATCCAGAGGCGGCGGGCCCGATGACAAGCAGAGACCAAGTTTGGTCATTCTGCACCCATGATACGCAGAGATACCTTATGGTTATTCGCACCCATTCTTTTGCTATCTGTAAGACAGAACGCTTGATAGCATGCAGGGGCTGGCACAGTCTTCTGCACCTTTTTTTTCCTCCGGGAACAACAAAGTCATTTGCATGTGGAGATTTTATGGTCACCCGCGACTCTCGTCAAATCGAGAGGGACGAAATTAGTGTCTTATCTTTACTTTTCTTTTATCTCCAATAAAAGACAAGTAAAGAGGGGCAACTGTCATACCCTAATTTCGTCCGGGGACCTTTGCTTGATGACATGCGACCATTCTTTGGTCCTTGTGAGGTGCTTGGCACCCATCATTAGGCAATTTATGAAATTCCAGGACATGCCGAAAAACCAAAAAAATATTGATGCACAATCCGTAAGTTTCCGTGACACACCGGAAATCAAATGGAAGCATCGTTGCATAATTAAGTGAGGTTCCGTAACATTCCGTAGGTCAAAAAGGGGATGATTATGTAATCCGCAAGGTTCCGTAACATTACGGAAAGAAAACAAGTATCGTTACGAAATTCGTAAGTTTCCGTAACTTTACGAAAAAAGAATCACCAAAAAACAGCAGAGGGGGGTGTACTTAGTAAAAATGGGGGTGCAAATAGCACCCAGGCCCACTTGGGCCCTCCAGAAGATTCCTCCAGAAGGCGGTTGCTTCTGGAGGAAGCAACCCTGCTCGCCTGGGCGAGCTGGGCGGCAACCACCTCCCCTATTTTGCTATAAATAGGGGAGGAAATGAAGAAGGAAGGGATCCCAGCCCCTTAGGCACTTCTCTCTCTTTCGAATTTGCTTGGAAAAATTGTTTCCGTGAAGAAAATCTAAGCCGAGGCGCTTCCGAAACGTTTCCGTAACGTTTTCCGTGAGGAATCTCGCAAAGGTTTTAACCGTTCTTCGACGTTCTTCATTCGTTCTTCATCGTTCTTCGATCTTCAACGGGTAAGTACCTCGAACCAAGCTTTTCGATTCATTCTATATACCCGTAGTGGTCCACATTGTGTTTCGTGCATTTTCATTCTCGTTTTGTTTACTTTTTATACCCCCTGTTGACGTGCTTAAGCCATTTTACTTAAGTCATTTCTCGCTTAACTTAAAAATAAAATAAATTTCCACCGAACGTTTGAATTGTATTATCCATTAACTTCGGTTAAAACAAATTCCGACCGTTCGGTCGTGCCGTAACCACGTTGGAAATCAAAAAGAGGTAAAAAAATAATATAATAATCAAAAAGACATCTTTTGGTAAAATAAAGCGGAAAATCAATCGGACGTTTTCTCTTTGGGATTTCTCATTCTTAATCGAATTGATTAATAACTAAAGTGAAATTAAAGGCTAAAATCAACTCGCCTAGTCAAGCTCGTCCACAAAAATAGGCTTTTGAAGTTTGTCATTTCAATTTCTCACTAAGTAAAATGGATCATTTTTAAGGTCCAACGCCTTAAAATGATCACCACTTAAGTAAAAAAAAAGAATCATTTGATAAGAAAGAACTACGTAGGTCTGAGTTCCCCATTGAGGATACGTAGGAGCAAAAGCCCCGCTTTTGTCGACCACCCCAAGAGATCGTTAATGGTCCAATGCCTTAACGTTTCTCTCCTTTCAAAAACAAGAAATCGTTAATGGTCCAACGCCTTCACATTTCTCATCTTTCAAAATCAAAAGACCGTTTAATGGTCCAACACCTTAAATGACCTTTTGTTCAATAAAAACATATTTTGCAAAAAAGACAAAAACAACTTAACCAAACACTTTGTTCCAAAAGAACTACGTAGGTCTGATTTTCTCATCCCAAATTGAGGAATACGTAGGAGCAAAGGGAAACACCCTTGTCGACCACAAAAAAGAAAGAATATAAAAAGGGTATAAAGGATACAAGAACATAAAAGGAACATAAAAATCAAAGTCATGTTTGCACATTCGATTAAAGGCTGCCGTCCCTTGGGACGGGCGTGTGGGGTGCTAATACCTTCCCCGTACGTAAATACAACTCCCGAACCTTTCACTAAAAAGTTCGTAGATCGCGTCTTTTCCGGTTTTTCCGACGTTTTCCTCAAATAAACGTTGGTGGCGACTCCGCGCGTATTCCTTTCGTGGAACACGCATCCCGCGAGTCTCGCGTCGCCCTCCCGCCGAAGGGTAGGTTGCGACAAAATCCCAAAGAGAAAATGTCCAATTGATTTTCCGCTTTATTTTACTAAAAGATGTCTTTTTGATTATTATATTATTTTTTACCTCTTTTTGATTTCCAACGTGGTTACGGCACGACCGAACGGTCGGAATTGATTTTAACCAAAGTTAATGGATAATACAATTCAAACGTTCGGTGGAAATTTATTTTATTTTTAAGTTAAGCGAGAAACGACTTAAGTAAAATGGCTTAAGCACGTCAACAGGGGGTATAAAAAGTAAACAAAACGAGAATAAAAATGCACGAAACACAATGTGGACCACTACGGGTGCATAGAATGAATTAAAAAGCTTGGTTCGAGGTACTTACCCGTTGAAGATCGAAGAACGATGAAGAACGAATGAAGAACGTCGAAGAACGGTTGAAACCTTTGTGAGATTCCTCACGGAAAACGTTACGGAAACGTTTCGGAAGCGCCTCGGCTTAGATTTTCTTCACGGAAACAATTTTTCCAAGCAAATTCGAAAGAGAGAGAAGTGCCTAAGGGGCTGGACCCCTTTCTTCTTCATTTCCTCCCCTATTTATAGCAAAATAGGGGAGGTGGTTGCCGCCCAGCTCGCCCAGGCGAGCTCAGCTCGCCCAGGCGAGCAGGGTTGCTTCCTCCAGAAGCAACCGCCTTCTGGAGGAATCTTCTGGAGGGCCCAAATGGGCCTGGGTGCTATTTGCACCCCCATTTTTACTAAGTACACCCCCCTCTGCTGTTTTTTGGTAATTCTTTTTTCGTAAAGTTACGGAAACTTACGAATTTCGTAACGATACTTGTTTTCTTTCCGTAATGTTACGGAACCTTGCGGATTACATAATCATCCCCTTTTTGACTTACGGAATGTTACGGAACCTCACTTAATTATGCAACGATGCTTCCATTTGATTTCCGATGTGTCACGGAAACTTACGGATTGTGCATCAACATTTTTTTGGTTTTTCGGCATGTCCTGGAATTTCATAAATTGCCTAATGATGGGTGCCAAGCACCTCACAAGGACCAAAGAATGGTCGCATGTCATCAAGCAAAGGTCCCCGGACGAAATTAGGGTATGACACTTCCCCTCACCCTAGGCCTTACAAACTACAATGGTTGAGTGAAAATTGGGAGCTAGTTGTAGATAGACAAGTTTTGATATGCTTCTCCATTGGAAAATATGTTGATGAGATACTTTTTGATGTAGTCCCTATGGAGGCTAGCCATCTCTTACTTGGAAGGTTTTGGCAGTATAATAGAGATGTTGTCCACAATAGTGTCACAAATAAATTTTCATTTGTACACAAAGGGTAAGAAGTTACCCTTAAACCTTTGTCTCCAAGTGAGGTTTGTGAGGATCGAGACTGAAAAGAGAACAAGAGAGAAAAGAAGAGAAAAACAAAAGTGGTGAAAAGAGAGAGAAACATGAAAAGAGAGAAAAGAAAGAAAAGAGTGGAGATAAAAAAAGAGTGAAACTAAAAGAAAAAAAAGATGAAAATCAAGAGAAAAAAATATAGAGCTTGTTCATGAGAGAAAAAGAGGTGCAGAGAGTGATGCTAGCTAAGAAACCTATGTATTTACTAATGCCTCATGATTATTGTTTGTCTTCTATTGCTAGTTGTTCGGCTTCCGGCAAGTGCACCGGATCACACAAGTAGTATAAAATGGTAAGAACCGAGTATCGAACACTCGGGGAACTTGTGTTATTTAGTAAGATATTTCAGCAAATAGGTGTTTGGTGTGTAAAGGTAAGTGTGAATACGAACAGGTGTATAAACTATCAGTGCAAAAAGAAAGAAAATCACGCAAGAGAAATGATGTGTAAAAACAAGTAGAAAACACGTTGGCCTTCCTAATAGGTGCCTGATGCTAAAAAGATATTCTCTATCTAACAATGCTCATATGTTCTTATGGTGTCTCCTGAAATACTAAACCTCGATTCCTCATGATAGTTTAGCCTAATCTTGATCAAGCATCATCCCCAAATTCCTCTTGTAAGACTAAACTCAACAGGACTACATTAAGACAGACATACACAACTAAGTTATCGCACCCCGATTCCTCGTGATAGTACAACAACTTAGTCCTGTACTATCAAGGACTTTAGAGTCAGACCAGTTTCCACTATTGAATGACCCTAACAAAGCATGCATCTACGTCATCAAGGTAAAGGCATACTAGAATGAAAAGCAAATATCACATAGAACACACAAAACATCATTAACCATAAGGAAAAACATTAGTAACAACAAAAGGACCAATCCACTTAGACCTCAACTTACTACTCATGAGTCCAAGCCTAGAATTATACAATAACACTTTTTGCCCAACCACAAAGTCTTTTTTAACTATCATACTATCATGGAACTTCTTGGTCTTTTTTTTGTAGAACTTGGCATTCTCGTAGGCTTCTAGGCGGATTTCATCTAACTCACTCAGTTGCAACTTCCTTTCCTCGCCAGCTTGATCCATAGAGAAGTTGCAAGTCTTCACTGCCCTGTATGCTCTGTGCTCAATTTCCACTGGAAGATGACATGCCTTTCCAAAGACAACCCGATAAGGAGACATTCCTATGGGTGCTTTGTAGGCAGTCCGATGTGCCCAGAGAGCATCATCAAGTCTGGTACTCCAATCTTTCCTGCTTGGCTGCACAATCTTCTCTAGAATTCTCTTGATTTCCCTGTTAGAAATTTCTGCCTATCCATTAGTCTGGGGGTGGTATGGTGTGGATACCCTGTGTACCACCCCGTACTTTTTAAGCAGGGCATGCATTGTCCTGTTGCAAAAATGGGTTCCTTGATCACTAACAATTGCTTTAGGTACTCCAAACCTGCAAAACAGATTAGACCTGACAAAGTCTGCGACAACTTTAGCATCATTAGTTCTAGTGGGCTTGGCTTCCACCCATTTTGAAACATAGTCAACTGCAAGGAGAATGTAAACATAACCAAAAGAGACAGGAAAAGGACCCATGAAATCTATACCCCAGACATCAAACACCTCACAGAATAGCATAGGTTGCTGAGGCATTTGTTGTTGCCATGTAAGTGTATTTCCTGCTCTCTGACACTGCTCACAAGTGCTGCAGATCTTCCACGCATCTTTAAAGATGGTGGGCCAATAAAAATCACAATCAAGCACTTTGCGAGCTGTCCTTTGAACACCCAGATGACCTCCCGGTGCGGAAGAATGATAGAACTGTAGGACTGAGTCAGTCTCATGATCTGGAATGCACCGTCTAATGACCTGATCACTGCACAATTTCCACAAGTAGGGGTCATCCCAAATAAAATGCTTAGCATCACTTTTAATTTTATCTTTTTAGGCCTTAGATGCTAAGGGAGGAAAAACAGAGGCAACTAAATAATTGACAATGTTAGCAAACCAGGGAGTAGAAAGAGAGTCAGAAATACTATACAATATATACAAATGATCATCCGGGAAATCATCCCGAATAGGTGAATCTGCATCAGAGACACATTCGATCCGACTCAAATGATCAGCAACTAGATTTTGTGCTCCGCTCCTATCACGGATCTCCAAGTCAAACTCTTGGAGCCAGAGCATCCATCGGATCAACCTAGGCTTAGAATCAGCCTTCTTCAACAAGTACTTTAGAGCTGCATGGTCAGTATAAACAATAATGCGAGTACCAATTTGCTTGGGCAGCATCTAAAGTCCTAGAAGCATAATATATCACCCTGGGCAATTTATCAATTTTCTGAGCAAGGACAGCCCCCAATGCATAATTTGATGCATCATACATAAGCTCAAAAGGGGCTGTCCAATCGGGTGCCTGGATGATGGGGGTGGTAGTCAACGCTCTTTTGAGGCAATCAAAAGCCTCTTTGCATCTGTCATTAAAGTCAAACTCCACCTCCTTTTGCAACAAGTTGGACAGTGGAAGGGCTACTTTGCTAAAATCCCTTATAAAGCGCCTGTAGAATCCTGCATGACCAAGAAAAGATCGCACCTCTCGCACATAAGAGGGGTAAGGCAATTGTGAAATAACAGAAATTTTTGCAGGATCTACTTCAATACCCTTATTGGAAATAATGTGGCCTAAAACTATACCTTGCTCAACCATAAAATGACATTTTTCAAAATTTAGAACAAGGTTAGTTTCAATGCATCTATTCAAAACTTTTTCCAAACTATTCAAACAACCATCAAAAGAGGATCCATATACAGTGAAATCATCCATAAACACCTCTATGCAATTTTCTAAAAAATCACTGAAAATACTAATCATGCACCGCTGGAAGGTACCAGGGGCATTGCACAGGCCGAAAGGCATCCTCCTATAAGCAAAAGTGCCGAAGGGGCAGGTGAATGTGGTCTTTTCCTGATCCTCAGGAGCAATAGTAATTTGCATATAACCAGAAAAACCATCAAGGAAACAGTAGTGGGATTTACCTGCCAGGCGTTCAAGCATCTGGTCAATGAATGGCAGGGGAAAATGGTCCTTTTTGGTAACCTGGTTCAGCCTCCTATAGTCAATGCAGACTCTCCAACTGTTCTGCACCCGAGTAGGAATCAGCTCCTCCTTCTCATTTCTGATCACTGTGAGGCCAGTCTTCTTCGGGACTACCTGGACGGGACTCACCCATTGGCTATCGGAGATAGGATAAATGATTCCAGCTTGCAAAAGCTTGGTTATCTCCTTCTTCACTACATCAAGAATCACCGGGTTGAGTCTTCTCTGTGGTTGTCTTACCGGTTTAGCTCCATCCTCTAAATTTATTCGATGCATACATGTGGATGGGCTAATACCAGGAATGTCCGCCAGGGTCCAGCCTATAGCCTTCTTATGCTTCTTGAGAACTGACAACAACTTCTCCTCTTGCTCATCAGCAAGGGAGGCAGATATAATCACTGGAAAACTCTTGCTATCGTCCAAGTAAGCGTATTTTAAATTTGATGGCAGAGGCTTCAATTCTGGTGTGGTCGGCTGGACAGTGGTGGAAGGGGATGGCTTCTCAGCCTTTACCTCATAAAGAAAGTCAGAGGTATGTGTACTTCGTGAAACATGGTTAGTCCTATCTGACTCTATAAAATCAATCTCAAGAGGTAAAACACCACCACCAGGCATGCAATCAATATCACTCTCAGATTCACTCTCAGCATCAAATTCAGACATATGATCAAGTACAATTTCAGACTCAATGCATGAAGAGTGAGAGGCATGCAGATTAGAATAAAGATCAGTCATGTATTCATCAACAACATGGTCAATTATTTCAGCACGAAATACAGAAAGATCTTCAGATGGGTATTTCATAGCATCCAGAATATTAAAATGAACAGTTATATCACCAAACTCCATGGACAGTGTGCCTGCATAAACATCTATCTTAGTTCTAGCAGTTTTCATAAAGGGTCTGCCTAGAATGATGGGAACTGATCCTTGAGAAAATCCATTTTCCATATTCAAAATATAAAAATCAACAGGGAAAATCAGTTCACCAACTCTAACTAAGACATCTTCTATGAAACCAACAGGGTAGGCAACACTTCTATTAGCTAAATGAATTACCACATCAGTTGACTACAAGGGGCCTAGAGATAGAGAATTAAAAATAGACAGAGGCATAACACTAACAGAAGCTCCTAAATCTAGCATGGCATTGTCAAACTTACTATTCCCTATGATACAAGGTATGCTGAATGTACCTGGATCTTTGCATTTTTCAGGAATTTGAGGAACAAATTTACCAATCAATGCGGAGACATTTCTGCCCATGCTAATCCGTTCATTTCCTTTAAGCTTCCGCTTATTAGTGCACAGCTCCTTCAAGAATTTGGCATATCTTGGAATTTGCTTTATTGCATCCAACAGAGGTATGTTTACCTCTACCTTTCTAAACGTTTCCAAGATCTCTTTCTCTGCCTCTTCCATTTTTTTGTTGGAAACTGCTCTTGGAGGGAATGGAATAGGGGGAATGTGCTGCTTCTGCAAATCAGAATTACCTGTGGAAGAAGATTCACCTGCACAGAAATTGTTAGGTAAATTTTTGTCATCACCTTTTTCTGGAATAGAGTGAAGTTTGGCAGGTTCATTTGCAGATGAGGAAGGTGCTACGGGTTGAGGTCCTTGACATTGCTTTCCCGACCTCAATGAAATGGCACTGACATTTTTGGGATTTTGGACAGCTTGAGAAGGCAGCTTGTCAGAATTCTGGGACTGTTGTTTATTCAATTGGGTAGCCAATTGTCCCATCTGATTGGTTAAGCTCTGAATGGAGGCTCTGGTCTCTTGCTGAAACTGCATGTTCTGCATAGTCATTTGCCTCACAAGTTCTTCGAGGGAAGGTTGTGGAGGGGCCTCAACTGTTGGCTATTTCTGGGGTTGTTGCTGTTGTTGGATTGGTGGAGGAATGTATGGTCTGCTTGGGCCAGCAGCATTTTGGAAGGAAGGAGCAGGCTGCTGTTGTTGTTGCTGAGGGCTGGACCATCTGAGGTTAGGGTGATTCCTCCATCCAGGGTTGTATCTGTTGCTGGAAAGGTCATAATTGCTCTGCTGTGGTTGAGTTTGCTGCTGAGGTTGAGGAGGTCTATTGTAAATATTTGCAGCATAAGCTTCAGGCTGCTCAATTGCTCCAGGTTGCTGCATGGAAGGGCAAAGGTCTGTATGGTGGTCAGCAGCGGAGCACAAACCACAAACCCTTGCGACAAGTACAGATTTGTGATTCAAGGCCAGCTGGGTTACCAAGTTAACCAATGCATCCAATTTGCCTTCAAGCTTCGTAGTTTCAGATGATGCAGATGGGTTTGTAGCTACCTCATGCACTCCTCTAATGACTATGGCATCATTTATGGCGCTAAACTGCTGGGAGTTGGAGGCCATCTTCTCAATTAAATTTCTGGCTTCAGCAGGAGTCATGTCTCCAAGGGCTCCACCACTGGCAGCATCTATCATACTTCTCTCCATATTATTGATTCCTTCATAAAAATATTGGAGAAGAAGCTGTTCTAAAATCTGATGGTGGGGGCAACTGGCACATAGTTTCTTAAATCTCTCCCAGTACTCATACAGGCTCTCTCCACTGAGTTGTCTAATACCTGAGATATCCTTCCTGATGGTTGTGGTCCTGGAAGCAGGGAAAATTTTTTCTAAGAATACTCTCTTAAGGTCATCCCAGCTCGTGATGGACCTTGGAGCAAGGTAATACAGCCAGTCCTTTGCCACTCCCTCTAATGAATGAGGAAAAGCCTTCAGAAATATGTGATCCTCTTGGACATCTGGGGGTTTCATGGTGGAGCAGACAATGTGAAATTCTTTCAAATGTTTGTGCGGGTCTTCACCTGCAAGGCCATGAAACTTTGGAAGCAAATGAATCAGTCCAGTTTTAAGAACATATGGGACATCCTCATCAGGGTATTGGATGCACAAGCTTTTGTAGGTGAAATCAGGTGCAGCCATTTCCCTTAGAGTCCTCTCACGAGGTGGAGGTTGTGCCATGTTCTCAGAATGTGCAAAATCAGAATGCTCAGAATCAGAATGCTCAAAATTATAATGCTCAAGATCAGGATGTTCAAAATCACCAATAACAGAATGCACAGATTCACCAGTTATGGAATGCTCAGAATGATCAAAAGGTATAAAATGATGCCTAACTAATCTATGAAATGTCCTATCTATCTCAGGATCAAAGGGTTGTAAGTCAGATGGATTGCCTCTAGTCATACACTACATTCAGCATGAACACAACTAGTTGCCTTGTCATGTAAATAAAGGTGTAGGTTTGAACTACAGCTACCCTCAAATGATATCCAAATGACTTGAAATTTTGTGAGCAACCTTATAAAATGATGAGAAGATAGCACAAAAAATTTCAGACAAAAATTCAAAGTCTAACTATGAAAGCTAAAAATGGTAAGTTAATAAAAATAAGTGAATAAAACTTGAAAAATAAAAAACTTTTGACAGAATCGCTTTTTTTGGACGATGGAGACCTCAGCCGGCCCATGGCCGGCTTCCACGTCGTAGGAAATTTTTTTCTACCCCAAATGCATATATAATAATTGCGATTCTGATAACCGGAGCAAACGTTATGGCCGTTTGAAGTTTTGACAAACACAAAATTTGCTAGTTTTTGGAACTTTCAAATCTGACCAAACTAAAGGCTCTAGCTATTTTTCTCACAAAATATGGATTAAAAGAAGTTACCACAAAAAAATTCAGCCAAAAATAACAACCCTAGCTACTAAAACAAAAAATCTCAAATAATTCAGCATGGGTGGTCGCTAAAATCCGTCTCTACTTGATTTCTACTACTACTCTGTTTTTGCCGCAAGCACAATCTTCACAACAAAACACCCAAGACTGAAACAGGGGAAACGCTTAATGGAAAAACTGAAATAGAACACACATTAAACAAAATACCAGGACACTAAACAACACTAACACACATACTAACACAATACTAACAATTAAACATAAAACACGAAAGGATTAAACACACAACACTAGCTAGCTATTATGAACCTTTGAACACTGCTCCCCGGCAACGGTGCCAAATTTGATCGAGGCTGTACCCGAATCAAATAAACATGAAAATGCAGTAACTAGGAAGTGATCCTAGGTCGTTTCCCAATTAGCAGTGACAAACCAAATGTTCATAATATACTTGCAGCAACAGTAACGATTGGGGAGGGTTGTTTGTTTTGTGATTAAAGAGCAGAACAAGTAAACTGGAATATGAAACTACTAATATTAAAAACGGGTTGTTTCCTCTAATTCAGAAGCCATTCTCTTATCCTGGGTTGGAGAATTCGTCCCTAACAGTCAACCACTTAATCCAACCCTATTTCAATTTACTAAGCGAAAATCAACTTAGGGTTTTCAATACGTGATTAGGCACCACATACACCAGTTAGCCCTTCGTCCATTAAGCATGAACGCAAGTTAGGCTCAGAGGCAATTAATCGAACACGAAGCGTGCACTGATTAATATTCACGAATTTGGGATACTGGTGAAGGGAGAACTGCCAGGAAACCACATTACAAGCGAAACCTCAAAGAGAGTTGGGCTTCGTCCTCAAAAGGAAACAACACCAGAAAATCTAGCCTTCCATGGATTCAAACAGAAAACGCAATTGAAACATGAAGCAGAAACGTAAATGAACGGAAACGTAAATGAACAGAAACGTAAACGAACAGAAATGTAAAATGGAACAGAAACGTAAATGAGAGTAGAAGAAGAAGCAAGAGCGAAATTGTAATTAGAAGCAGAAAACGTAAAATTGCATTACAAACTCAGAAGCATCAAAACAGAAAAACGAAAACCCTAAAACAAAGCTTTGAATAATGAATAGCATAACAGAATATAATGCCTTGCACGAATACCAAGGCAGCTATTTAAAAAGAGTCACTCAAAGTCACTGGGCTCTATTACAATACTCTGGCCCAAAACGAAATAAACACTGAACAACATAAAATTGTGAAATTTCCTAATTAGATATTAACTAAGGTAAGCGCTGCTTTATTTGCCCTCTTCAAGTCCACAACTAAAATCCGGATTAAGCCCAATGTTTCATTAATTCCTGAAATTAGATTAAAAACATCAAATTAGCTAAATGAGCCCAAATAATAAAACTGCCTAATTAATTGACAATTAAGACCAATCAATAATTAAAATGGTGCAAAAAGGGTTTAGAAAATAGAAGAAAATGATGGCACATCAATTTCACATAAACCTTTGTTGGTTTTTCTTTCTAAGCCTTGGTCTTTGGTGGATTGCTTCCCATCCTCCTTTTAGTCTAGTCTCGGTCTCAAGCCTTTTGCTGTTATCTCTAGGTAGAATAAAGCACCTAATTTATGGTGCATTTGGGACATTATAGGCACTAATGTTTTCAACTCTGTCTTGCAATTCTTCTTACAAAGTTGGATTCTTCTAGGTCTTAATTCTAACTTGATAGCTCTTATTCCAAAGTTTCCTGATGCTGATACGATTGAAAACTTTCGCCCCATTGCTTTGGCTAATTTTCAATTTAAGATTATTTCCAAGGTTTTGGCAGACAAATTAGCTAACATTGCTCCCAAAATTATCTCCAGTCATCATAGGGGTTTTATTAAAGGTAGACAAATTTCATATTGTGTTTGCATTGCATTCGAGGCCATTAATACGCTGCAGAATCGTGTTTTGGGGGGTAATTTGGCTATTAAGATTGACATCCGAAAGTGATGCAAGCTCCATTGGAGCTTGTAGGCCTAGGATCTTCTTCATCAATGGATTCCTTTGCTTCTTGGAAGATAAATGGCAGCGGAATGGAGAAGGAAGAGAGAGAGGAGACGCCACTTCAAGGAGAAGATAAGTCTAGAAGAAGCTCACCACCATAGGAGGCCATGGATAAGAGCTTGGAGGAAGAAGGAGATGAATGAAGGGAGGGGGAGAGAAGAGCACGAAATTTTGTGCTCAAAAAGAGCTCTGAAATCTGAAGTTAATATTCAAATGATCAAAGTTGAAAAAAATGCACACACATGACCTCTATTTATAGCCTAAGTGTCACACAAAATTGGAGGGAAATTCAAATTTCACTTGAATTTGAAATTGAATTTGTGGAGCCAAACTTTGGAGCCAAAATTTCACTAATTATGATTAGTGAATTTTAGTTATGGTTCAGCCCACTAATCCAAGATCAATTCCAAGATTCTCCACTAAGTGTGCTTAGGTGTCATGAGGCATGAAAAGCATGAAGGACATGCACAAAGTGTGACTATATGATGTGGCAATGGGGTGTAGTAAGCAAATGCTCACCTCCCCCTCTAAAATTTAATTGGATTGGGCTTCTACCAATTCAATTAAATTTATTTCCAACCACACACATCAAATATCCACTTAGTGCATGTGAAATTACAAAACTACCCCTAATACAAAAACTAGTCTAGGTGCCCTAAAATACAAGGGCTGAAAAATCCTATATTTCTAGGGTACCCTACCTACATTATGGAGCCCTAAATACAAGGCCCAGAAATAATGAAACCTTAATCTAATATTTACAAAGATAAGTGGGCTCGTACTTAGCCCATGGGCCCGAAATCTACCCTAAGGCTCATAAGAACCCTAGGGCCTTCTCTTGCATATCTGGCCCAATCTACTTGCAGTTTTCTATCCAATGCCCTTGCGGGGTAGGATTGCATCAGAAAGGCCTTTGATATTCTTGATTGGAATTTCTTATTGGAGGTGTTCTAGGCATTTGGTTTCAATGACGTTTTTTGCAATTGGATTAACATTATTCTGTAGTCTGCTCGGCTTTCATTTGGTGTTAATGGGGCCTCGGTTGGTTATCTTGCTTGCAAGAGGGGAGTTCGTCAGGGTGCCCTATCTCCACTTCTTTTCTGTATAGTGGAGGATGTCTTGAGCAGAGGGATTATGTATTTGGTGGAGAACAAATATTTATTGCCTATGGCTAGTCCTAAAGGGTGTTCTACCCCTACTCATGCTTTATACGCAGATGATATCATGATTTTTTGTAGGGGACCTTAAAAAATCTACAGAATTTGAAATTACTGTTTAAATTTTATGGGGATGCGTCTGGCCAGCTTATCAGTCCGAAGAAATGTAAGTTCTTTTCGGGTTCTATGCCTCATAACAGGACTATCAAAGTTCAGCAATGTCTTGGTTTTGGACAGGGTCCTTTGCCTTTTACTTATCTTGGTGTTCCTATTTTTATAGGTAAACCCAGGACTCATTTTCTGCAGCCTATTGCGGATAAAATTAAAGCCAAACTGGTTTCTTGGAAAGGAAAGCTCCTTTCTATTATGGGCAGAGCTCAATTAATAAATTCTTTCATTACAAGTATGCTGTTATATTCTTTTCAAGTATACACATGGCCTGTGTCTTTGCTTAAGACTATTGAGAGCTAGATGAGGAATTTTCTTTGGTCTGGTGATATTAATACTCATAAATTGGTTACAGTAGCTTGGAGTCAAGTTTGCAAGCCTTTGGTGGAAGGTGGCCTTGGATTGAAATCCATTGTCAAGTTGAATGAGGCAAGCATGTTAAAACTAATGTGGGACTTTGTTTTTTCTAATTCTCATTGGGTCGTCTTTATGAGAGCCCTTTAAAACAAGGCAAACCTTTTTTGAGCTTCAAGTCATCCTCTATTTGGACATCTATGAAAAGTAAGTGGCATATGGTTTTGGACAATGCAGGTTGGGTTGTTAATAGAGGTGATTGTGTCAACTTTTGGCTTGACACTTGGTGTCTAGATTCTTCTTTGGCTGATGCGTTAAATATTCCTGAGCAGCATAGATGTGCTTTAAGGTCTTTAGTCAGCTATTTTGTGATGAATCAACATTGGAATGTGCCTGAATCTTTGCTGCATCATCTACCTCAGCTATGTGCAACACTTTCTTCTATCCCTGCTCCTTTGTTGGATAATCAGGCACCAAATCAACCAATCTGGAGATCTTCTTTGGATGGGCTTTTCACTTTTAAAGCTGTTTTTAATCATTTTTCTTCTCTGGGACAAATTCTTCCTTGGTCCAAGCTGTTATGGATTAATTCAGTTCTGCCTTCTAGAAGCTTTATTTTATGGCGAATCGCTCATGGCAAGATGCCTACTGATGATAGACTTCGGTCTAGGGGTTGTGTTGTTGTATCCATGTGTGCATTATGTGGTAAATCATACGAAACTACTGATCATCTTTTTCTGACATCCAGTTTTGCTTCTGATTTATGGCAATGGCTGCAGTCTTTTTGTCTTGCACGCTGGATTCTACTTCTTGTATTGCTATGTTGTTATCCGTGAACAGGCCTTGCAGCTCTCAAGTGAAGGATGTCCTGATTTCTATCGTTGTGCATGTTTCCTAGGCTATTTGGTGGTGCAGGAACAACATTAGGTTTCGAAATGTTCATGGTACTTTGAGGTAGGCTTCTTCTATGGTGATCCCTGCTACCTCTCTCACTAGTTCTCTTTCTAAGGGTCAAGCTTCAAATTCTATCTCTAAATTTACTTTTCTTCAAAAGTTATTTGTCTCAGCTAAGCCTCCTAAGCCGATTCAGATTAAGCAAGTGACATGGTTTCCCCATGCTTGTGGTTTCATCAAATGTAACACTGATGGTGCAGCTAGCAGTTCCCCTGGGCATGTGGCGGGTGGTGGTATTTTTCATGACAGCTTTGGGGTTTTTCATGGCTGCTTTGCTGCTTATATTGGTGTTAAGTCAGCGCTACATGCTGAGCATTTTGCTGCTATTTTAGCTATTGAATATGCTCATTCTGTTGGTTGTGATAAGCTGTGGTAGGAGTGTGACTCTAAGCTAGTGCTTGCTGCTTTTGATAAGGTGGATTTAGTTCCTTGGGATCTCAGAAGTTGTTGGATTCATTGCATTAAATTATGCTCTCAAATGCATTTTTCATGTTCTCATATATATAGGGAAGGAAACCTTTGTGTAGATAGATTAGCTAACTATGGGATTGATCATAGGGTTGTGTTAATTAGGTGGGATCATCTTCCCTTGTTTGTTAGGGATAGTTTTGCTCGCAATCATTGTGGATTTCCTTCTTTCCGTTTTTCTTTATTGTTATCATGGGTTTTGGTCAAGTCCCCCCATGCCTTTTGTTGGTATTTTTTCTTTATTTTAATAATTTGTGGTTTGCCACCGATGATTTGTTGGTGGGGGGGGTGCCAACGTTGTTGGGATGTCCTTGTCCAACTTTGAGGTTTTCTTACTACATATCCACTAAAAAAATGTGATGCATCTAATGTAAGAATAAGGGTTGTTTTGTTACAAAAGGAGCATCTCATTGCTTATTTCAGTGAAAAATTAAAGGGTGCCAATTTGAACTACTCTACATATGACAAAGAAATGTATGCACTTATTAGAGCATTGCAAACTTAACAACATTATCTTTTACCTAGGGAATTTGTGATACACAATGATCATGAATCCCTTAAACATCTAAAGGGCCAGGGCAAACTCAATAAGCAACATGCCAAATGGGTAGAGTATCTAGAGTAATTTCCTTATGTGATCAAACATAAGCAAGGCAAGGCTAATGTTGTGGCTGATGCCCTTTCTAGGAGGTATTCTTTATTCTCCATGCTTGAAACTAAGATGCTTGCATTTGATCATATAAAGGAGTTGTATGCTTGTGATGATGACTTCTCTAATTTGTTTAAATTATGTAAAAAGGGTGCTCATAATGGATACTTTATGAATGATGGTTACCTATTCAAAGATAAGAGATTGTGTGTGCCTAAGAGTTCCATGCGTGAGTTGTTTATTAGAGAAGCTCACGAGGGTGGTTTGATGGGACATTTTGGAATTCCTAAAAGATTGAACATTTTGCATGAACATTTCTTTCGGTCACATATGAAACATGATGTGCATAAATTCTATGATAGGTGTTTAGTGTGGAAACAGGCTAAATCAAAGGTCATGCATGATGGATTAAATACTCCATTATCTATTCCTAACTCTCCTTGGATTGACATTTTCTATGGATTTTGTGCTTGGTCTCCCAAGATCCAAGAAGGGGAGGGATTTTATTTTTGTTGTGGTTGATAGGTTCTCAAAGATGGCTCACTTCATACCCTGCTATAAAGCGGATAATGCTTGTGTGGTGGCAGGTTTATTTTTTAGGGAAGTGGTGCGTTTACATGGCTTGCCCAGAAGCATTGTATCGGATAGGGATTCTAAGTTCCTAAGCCACTTTTGGAAGACCTTGAGGAGCAAACTAGGCATGAAACTCCTTTTCTCTACCACTTGTCATCCTCAAATGGATGGACAAATTAAGATGGTAAATCAAACTCTATCTCAACTTTCTAAGGTGCTTGGTAGGTAAGAATTTGAAAACTTGAGAGAAATGCCTACCCCATGCTGAATTTTCTTATAATAGGGTAGTAAACTCTACTTCTTCTTATTCTCCTTTTGAGGTAGTTTATGATTTTAATCCATTGTCTCCTCATGATTTGTTACCTTTACCTAACACTTCTGCTATGATGAATAGGGATGGGATTTCTAAAGCCAACTTTGTTAAGAGTTTGCATGAGAAGGTGAAAACACAAATTGAGAAAAGGTTGAACAATATACTAGATATGCCAATAAGGATAGAAAGAAGATGGTTTTCAAAGCGGGTGATCTGGTTTGTTTGGATTCACTTGAGGAAGAATAGGTTTCCTTCCCAAAGGAAATCTAAACTTCGAGAAAGGGGAGATGGTCATTTTAAAGTATTGGAGCGCATAAATGATAACACATATAAAATTGATTTACCCCTTGACTATGGTGTGAGCAAGACTTTTAATGTTACTGGCTTGACTCTTTGTGATGTAGGTATTTTTAACATCAATTCAAGGGCGAATTCTTCCCAAGAAGAAGGGTATGATAGAGGACTATCCAAGGAAGAAGAGTTTGACTTGGGTGGGCTCAACTGTAGATGCAATTGGCTTTGATGTTTTGATGATGCTCATGATGATGTGTTGCAATTGATGCAAATGGGCTTTTCAAGATTAAAATTCAAGACAATACTTCAAGATTACAAGGCACAACATCAAGATGATCACTAGAATATTAGGAAGGGAATTCCTAATTGAATTAGCAAAGGTTTGGCCAAGTGATTTAAAATAAAAAGTGTTTTTCAAAGGTTTTACTCTCTGGTAATCGATTACCAGAGGATGTAATCGATTACCAGTGGCCAAATACGTTTTATAACAGCTATAAAAATTTGAATTCAAAATTTTAAAAGCTGTAATCGATTACACAATTTTGGTAATCGATTACCAGCAGGTAGTAAACGTTTTAATTCAAATTTTAAAAGCTGTAATCGATTACACAATTACTGTAATCGATTACCAGACAGGAATTTCAGAAAAATAATTTCAAGAGTCACAACTTTTCAAAGGCTTTACTCATGACCACCAATGGTCTATATATATGTGACTTAAACACGAAATTGCTTAGAGATTTTCAGAACAACAAAGTGTTTATCCTCTCAAAAAGCAATTTCATTTTATCCTCTTAAGAATTCCTTGGCCAACTTGATTGCAATTCATTAAGGAATTATTTGAGTGCTCAATCTGTAAAATCCATCTCTTTCAAGAGAGATTTGTTCCTCTTCTACTTCTCATTCTCTAAGGGATTAAGAGACTGTGAGTCTCTTGTTGTAAAGAATCTCTAAACACAAAGGAAGGGTTGTCCTTGAGTGTTTAGAACTTGTAAAAGGAATTTACAAGTTAGTGGAACTCTCAAGCGGGTTGCTTGGGGACTGGACGTAGGCACAAGGGTGTGGCCGAACCAGTATAAAACTGAGTTTGCATTTTCTCTTCCCTTAATCTTCTTTATTTATTATTGCTTTATATTCATATTCAAGTTGCTTCATTTGAATTAATATTTAAGAAGATTGTCATTAAGGGAATTCATAACTTAAGTAAAAAGTAAGATAGATTTTTAATTAGGGGAAAAGTTTGGAATATCTTAATTCAACCCCCCCCCTTCTTAAGATATCTGAGGCCACTTGTCTAACAAGTGGTATCAGAGCTTCATTCTTGTACAAAGTTTAGAAGCTTCAAGAAAAAGATGGCCTCAGCAAATTCCTTATTTCCAGAAGGGAATTCTATCAATAGACCTCCAATCTTTAATGGAGAGGGTTACCACTACTGGAAAACCCGGATGCAAATTTTTATCGAGGCAATAGATTTAAATATCTGGGAAGCCATTGAAATAGGGCCTTATATACCCACCACAGTAGAAAGAGTTTCAATAGATGGTAGTTCATCAAGTGAAAGCATAACCATAGAAAAACCTAGAGATAGATGGTCTGAAGAGGATAGAAAACGAGTACAATACAACCTAAAAGCCAAAAACATAATAACATCTGCCCTAGGAATGGATGAATATTTCAGAGTTTCAAATTGCAAGAGTGCTAAGGAAATGTGGGACACTCTTCGATTAACACATGAAGGAACTACAGATGTTAAAAGATCTAGGATAAATGCACTAACTCATGAGTATGAATTATTTAGAATGAATACAAATGAAAATATTCAGAGTATGCAAAAGAGATTTACACATATAGTAAATCATCTAGCAGCCTTAGGCAAAGAATTTCAAAATGAAGATCTTATAAACAAGGTGCTAAGATGTTTAAGTAGAGAATGGCAACCCAAAGTAACGGCTATTTCTGAATCAAGAGATTTGTCTAACATGTCTCTTGCCACTTTATTTGGTAAGTTGCAGGAACACGAGATGGAACTATTGAGATTGCACCAAAATGAAGAAAATGACAAGAAAAAGAAAGGAATCGCTCTTAAAGCATCATCCTCAATTCAAGAAGAAAGTGATCAGGATAATGATGCAGATGATGATGATGATCTAAGTTTCTTTGTAAAAAGGTTCAACAAATTTCTTAAAGTAAGAGGAAATCAGAGGCGACCAAATTTTAAATCAAAGAGAAGGACAGAAAATTCACCCTCTACTCTAAAATGTTTTGAATGCAATCAACCTGGACATCTGAGGGTTGATTGTCCCATCTTCAAGAAAAAGATGGAAAAATCTGAAAAGAAAAATCATAGTGAGAAGAAACTAAAGAAAGCATACATCACATGGGATGAAAATGATTTGGAATCCTCTGATGATTCTGAAAATGAAGAGATAAATCTTTGCCTTATGGCAAAAAGTTACGAAAGTGATGAAGAGGTAACATCTTCAAACAACTTATCTATTTCTTTTGATGAATTGCAAGATGCATTTGCTGATTTGCATAAAGAATCAATTAAACTTGCAAAATTAGTTTCATCATCAAAGAAAACAATTTCAAATTTAGAAAATGAAATTTCAAAATTAAACAAAGAATTAGATCTTCTTAGAAATGAAGTTTCAATCTCTAAATCAAATGAAAAAGTTAATATCTCCACTATAAATGACAAGAAAATAACAGATTCTTGTAGTTGTTGTGATAAATATGTAAAAGAAATTAAAGAGTTAAAGAATTCACTTGCAAAATTTTCATATAGTAGAAATAATTTAGATGTTATATTAAGTAAACAAAGATATGTGTCTAATAAAAATGGACTAGGGTATAAATCTGAAAAACTACAAAAGGTTCATAAAAACTTTTCCACTTCCACACAAAAATGTAATTCTAATTCTATCACTTGTTTTTACTGTGGAAGAAGAGGACATGGCATATCAACTTGCTACTTCAAGAAAAATTACAGCAATATTAAAATGATATGGGTCCCAAAAAGATCCTCAGTTAATACTAACATGCAAGGACCCAATAAAATTTGGGTACCTAAGTCAAAAACTTGATTATGCAGGTATCTTTGAGAAAGAAGTGGTACATAGATAGCGGATGCTCAAAACATATGACTGGAGATGCATCAAATTTTACACACATATCTCCAAAGAAAAGCGGGCATGTAACATATGGTGACAACAACAAAGGTAGAATTCTTGGAGTGGGAAAAATAGGTACAAATTCTTCAAACTCCATTGAAAATGTTCTACTTGTTGAAGGCCTTAAGCATAGCCTGCTTAGCGTTAGTCAACTATGTGACAAAGGCTATCTAGTATCATTTGATTCTCAGAAATGTCTTATAGAACATAAGCATGACATTAATATAAAGCATGTAGGACATAGAGTCAATAATATTTACATGATAGACTTAAGCATAAAACAAGAAAACAATCATTGCTTTCTTAGTAAAGATGATGATCCATGGTTATGGCATAAAAGAATTGCTCACATAAACATGGATCACTTAAATAAATTAATTTCGAAGGATTTAGTAGTTGGTTTGCCTAAATTGAAATTTGAAAAAGATAAATTATGCGATGCATGTCAAAAGGGCAAACAAACAAGAGTCTCATTCAAATCTAAAAATGTTGTTTCAACCACTCGACCATTACAGTTATTGCATATGGATCTATTTGGTCCATCTAGAACGATGAGTTTTGGAGGAAATTACTATGCTTTAGTTATAGTTGATGATTTCTCTAGATATACTTGGACATTATTTATTACACATAAAAGTGATTCATTCCATGCATTTAGGAAACTTGCTAAAGTCATACAAAACAAGAAAAATCTCAAGATTGCATCCATTAGAAGTGATCATGGGGGTGAATTTGAAAATAAAGATTTTGAATTATTTTGTGATGAACATGGTATTGAACATAATTTTTCTGCACCAAGAACTCCTCAACAAAATGGAGTTGTTGAGAGGAAAAATAGGTCATTGGAAGAAATTGCAAGAACTTTATTAAATGATACTTCTCTTCCAAAGTATTTTTGGGCTGAAGCTGTCAATACTGCATGTTACATCATGAATAGAGCCTTGATAAGACCTATTTTAAAGAAAACCCCATATGAGTTATTTAACGGTAGAAAACCTAATATTTCTCATCTACATGTTTTTGGGTGCAAGTGCTTTGTACTTAACAATGGTAAAGATAATCTAGGAAAATTCGATGCAAAATCTGATGAAGGTATTTTTCTTGGATATTCTTTACAAAGCAAAGCATATAGAATATATAATAAGAGAACTATGAATATAGAGGAATCCATTCATGTTACCTTTGATGAATCTAATGCTATATTGTCAACAAAGAATATGCTAGATGACATTGCAGATTCTTTAGAACAAATGAACATTCATGAACAAGATTCTAAAGGAAATGACAAAGGAAACAATGAAGATCCCCCAGAAGAAGGCAAATCCAATGATGCACTCCCAAGAGAATGGAAAACTTCAAGAGATCATCCCCTCGACAATATTATTGGTGATATCTCAAAAGGGGTAACAACTAGACATTCTCTTAAAGATTTATGCAATAATATGGCTTTTGTATCTATGATTGAACCTAAAAATATAAAAGAAGCCATAGTAGATGATAATTGGATCATTGCCATGCAAGAAGAACTAAACCAATTTGAAAGAAACAATGTATGGAAATTAGTAGAAAAACCTGAAAATTATCCTGTCATTGGAACAAAATGGGTTTTTAGAAATAAATTAGATGAACATGGGATAATTATTAGAAATAAAGCTAGATTAGTAGCAAAAGGGTATAATCAAGAAGAGGGGATAGACTATGAAGAAACATATGCTCCTGTTGCAAGATTAGAAGCCATTAGAATGCTTTTGGCATATGCATCCATAATGAACTTTAAACTTTATCAAATGGATGTTAAGAGTGCCTTTTTAAATGGCTTAATTCAAGAAGAGGTATATGTTGAACAACCCCCTGGTTTTGAAATTTCTGATAAACCAAACCATGTTTATAAATTACAAAAGGCTCTTTATGGTTTGAAACAAGCCCCTAGGGCATGGTATGAACGATTAAGTAATTTTCTTCTTGAAAAAGAATTCTCCAGAGGTAAAGTGGATACCACATTATTCATAAAGAGAAAGCATAATGATATTTTGTTGGTTCAAATATATGTTGATGATATAATTTTTGGATCCACTAATGATTCATTGTGCAAGGAGTTTTCCCTTGATATGCAAAGTGAATTTGAAATGTCAATGATGGGAGAACTAAAGTACTTTCTGGGATTACAAATCAAGCAAACTCAAGAAGGTATATTCATCAATCAATCCAAATACTGCAAAGAATTGATCAAAAGATTTGGGATGGATAGTGCAAAACACATGTCTACACCGATGAGCACTAATTGTTACTTAGATAAAGATGAATCTGGTCAGTCTATAGACATAAAACAATATCGAGGTATGATCGGATCTCTTCTTTATTTATCTGCTAGTAGACCTGACATTATGTTTAGTGTATGCATATGTGCTAGATTTCAATCCAACCCCAAACAATCACATCTAAGTGCAGTAAAGAGAATCATGAGATATCTATTAGGAACAATCAATTTAGGATTATGGTATCCTAAGAATTCAACATGTAACTTAATAGGATATTCTGATTCTGATTTTGCCGGATCTAAAACTGATAGAAAAAGTACAAGTGGAACTTGTCAATTTATTGGATCGGCTCTTGTCTCATGGCATAGTAAGAAACAAAACAGTGTTGCTTTATCTACTGCTGAAGCGGAGTATATCTCTGCCGGTAGTTGTTGTGCACAAATTTTATGGATGAAGCAACAATTATCTGACTATGGCATCATTCTTGATCGCATACCTATTAAGTGTGATAATACTAGTGCCATAAATCTATCCAAAAACCCAGTTCAACATTCAAGAACTAAACACATAGAGATTAGACACCACTTTCTTAGAGATCATGTCTTAAAGGGAGATTGTGTATTAGAATTTGTTGATACTAAGAATCAACTTGCTGATATTTTCACTAAACCTCTCCCCAAGGAAGTGTTTTTCTCTATTAGAAGAGAATTAGGTCTCTTAGATGTAAGAGATTTAGCAAAATAGGAATTGATTGGTTGATTGATTGGTTGATTGATTGATTGATTTATTTTTTACCTTTTGATTGTAGATTATTTTGTTTGATCTTGTTTGAATTCTTGTTTTATGATAGAATTTATGATTTCTTGTGTATATAGTAATTGAATGATTGAATTTAGTGTATTAGTGGTGAAAATTAGTCATATAGGATGTATTTGAGCCTAAATATAGATATTCTCTTAGAAACTAGCCTAGGATAGGCTCTGGTAATCGATTACCAATCAGTGTAATCGATTACACATGAACAGGCAGCCTGTAATCGATTACAACATCCTGTAATCGATTACCAGAAGGCTTATTGGGCCTGTAATCGATTACCAATACCTGTAATCGATTACAATGCGTCATCTTCTATAAATACTCACGAAATCGGAGCTCGTGCGCAGCCAAAGCCTCCTCCACGTTTTCCTCCATACCTAGAACTTCAAATCTTCGATTCTCACTCGATTCTTCACCAAATCACGTCCCGTAAAGCCCAATCTTCCTCTTTTTCACTCCTCTTTCACTTCTACCGATCAAAATCCAGAAAAACTTCATCAAATGGCAGAGCCATCAAAGAAGAGAAAGGGATCATCTTCCACCGCCACCGCTGCTGCCCATCGCCGTCACGGCCCATCCGGAGCACCCACAGCACCTATTCCTCCTTCTTTGTCATCTCCAAGATCATCAACACTGTTTTCATCCGATGATCAACGTCTACGGTACCTTTCTCAGTTTTCTTCTAGAATAATCTTAGACCCTAAGTACCTAGACGTAGAGTTCTTTAATGATGAAACGTTTGATTGCTATCAAGTGTTTCAAAATTCTGGTCTTGTTGATTTCATGTCATTTAAATTGCCATATTATCCTGAACTTGTAAAGGTCTTCTACTGCAATTTGAAAATTCAGGATGGTATTATTATGTCTGAGGTGCATGGTACTTCTATGGTCATTGATCAGTCACTTTTCTTTTCTTTGACTCATTTACCCAGTCAAGGTGCACCTTTTGAGGGCACCATTGTTGATGACTGGAAATTCGATTATTCGAGTCATGATGCTCGTCGCATGGTCTGCAATGATCAAGCTGATATGACCGGTAGATTGTTGGCCGGGTCATTAACTTTTGATAATCGCATCATGCATTATATCATTGTTAGGATTTTGCTTCCTCGGTCTTCAAATTTAGCACAAGCCTCTGAGGAGGATTTGATTCTTATGTGGGCTTTTCTAACCGGTCGTCAGATCGACTGGGCCCATTTGGTTCGGTACCGAATGCATAAGGCATTACGAGCCAATGCACCTCTTCCTTATCCACACTTGATTACTCTATTTTTGCGTCATTTTCAAATTCCGCTTGATGATGAACCCTTTGTTCAAGTCAAGCGTTCCTTTGCAATTGGTGCTGGTGCAGTGACCTCCTTTGGGTATCGTAAAGATCGGAATGGACAATGGCTGAAGAAGGATGCACTCCCTCCTCAAGATGAACGTACTCCTTCACCTCCTCCTCAACGTGAGGATTCCGCTCTCATGAATGAAGTCCTCTCCGAATTACGGGGTCTTCGTTCGTATGTTGGTGACCGCTTTGACTCGTTAGATTCACGCTTTGCCGGTATGGACATTCGTCTTACACAGCTTGAAGAGGATGTCGGCTACATTCGTCAGAGTTTCGATCTTCCACCACCTCCTCCGTCGTCTTAGTTTTTAGGTTATGATTATTTATCTTTTATAAGCCGTGTATTTTGGCTTTTAGTTTCTTAGAATTTACATTATTATGCTAAGTACTTTGCTTATTTATCTTGTGGATTTTACACTTCAGTCTTGGATGTTTTGTGGTTGTTGACATTTTCAGTTATTTGGATTCTGGTTTAATTATTTCTTGTTTGTGAGTTTGGCTTATTATATTTAATACTCTGATGCTTATATCTTGCTACTCCATTGTTATAACTGTGTTGATTCCCGAGTTCTTTGGTTTTTTTGATGTTGCCAAAGGGGGAGAAAAAGGTTGTAGCATAAGCTTAAGAAAAAGCTTAATAAAAAGGTTGTAGCATAAGCTTAAGAAAAAGCTTAACAAACTTAGAAATCAAGTGATCATGTATTCCGAGATATAGGGGGAGAAAACGGATGCACATTTTATCTATATACAATTGTTTGTTGCTTGCTTGAATCTTGATTTCAGGTATTGTATTGTCATCATCAAAAAGGGGGAGATTGTAGATGCAATTGGCTTTGATGTTTTGATGATGCTCATGATGATGTGTTGCAATTGATGCAAATGGGCTTTTCAAGATTAAAATTCAAGACAATACTTCAAGATTACAAGGCACAACATCAAGATGATCACTAGAATATTAGGAAGGGAATTCCTAATTGAATTAGCAAAGGTTTGGCCAAGTGATTTAAAATAAAAAGTGTTTTTCAAAGGTTTTACTCTCTGGTAATCGATTACCAGAGGATGTAATCGATTACCAGTGGCCAAATACGTTTTATAACAGCTATAAAAATTTGAATTCAAAATTTTAAAAGCTGTAATCGATTACACAATTTTGGTAATCGATTACCAGCAGGTAGTAAACGTTTTAATTCAAATTTTAAAAGCTGTAATCGATTACACAATTACTGTAATCGATTACCAGACAGGAATTTCAGAAAAATAATTTCAAGAGTCACAACTTTTCAAAGGCTTTACTCATGACCACCAATGGTCTATATATATGTGACTTAAACACGAAATTGCTTAGAGATTTTCAGAACAACAAAGTGTTTATCCTCTCAAAAAGCAATTTCATTTTATCCTCTTAAGAATTCCTTGGCCAACTTGATTGCAATTCATTAAGGAATTATTTGAGTGCTCAATCTGTAAAATCCATCTCTTTCAAGAGAGATTTGTTCCTCTTCTACTTCTCATTCTCTAAGGGATTAAGAGACTGTGAGTCTCTTGTTGTAAAGAATCTCTAAACACAAAGGAAGGGTTGTCCTTGAGTGTTTAGAACTTGTAAAAGGAATTTACAAGTTAGTGGAACTCTCAAGCGGGTTGCTTGGGGACTGGACGTAGGCACAAGGGTGTGGCCGAACCAGTATAAAACTGAGTTTGCATTTTCTCTTCCCTTAATCTTCTTTATTTATTATTGCTTTATATTCATATTCAAGTTGCTTCATTTGAATTAATATTTAAGAAGATTGTCATTAAGGGAATTCATAACTTAAGTAAAAAGTAAGATAGATTTTTAATTAGGGGAAAAGTTTGGAATATCTTAATTCAACCCCCCCCTTCTTAAGATATCTGAGGCCACTTGTCTAACATCAACATGGATGGACCAATCACTGAGTAAGAGATTTCAAGAAGAGCTTGGTGAAAGACTAAATTTTCTCATGGAGGAAAGAAAGAAGAAGAAGCGAAACTCATTTAATTTAGTCAACTTTTAGAATAAGATTTATTTTCGTTTTAATTATATTTTTTGGCCTATTTTTAGACTTACAATGGGCTGCTACCTTTTCTATTGTTATTTATAAGTCTTTTAATTATTAGATTAGTTATTGGACTTTGAGCCTAATTTAGAATTATTAGTAAGAGTTATAAGTAGACTCCTTAAAACACTTGGTTGACAGTTTTTTATGAGGTCTTCATATTAGACACAATTAAGAGAATGCCTCTCTAAGTTCTGTGTGAAATCTTAGGTTCTTATCAAAAAATTCTATTATTTGTGATGAATCATCCTCAACTTATCAATCTCCCACAATTGTGGCTTGTTATTTTGATCTTCTCCTCTAATTCCTCTTTTTCCTTATTATTTTCCACAATTTCATAGAGTCACCAATCAATTCCCCAATTCGTTGATTCTAAACATTGGATCCACAAACCAGGTTCCATCATATACTAATCAAGATTTTTTATATCGAATACGAAGGAGAGGTCAATATAGCATAATTAAAACTAGGACCTCCTTATATTTTTTTTTAAAATGTTAAAACCTATGGAGAATAAAAATAAATTTTCAAATGCAAAATATAACTTTGATATCTCAAAAGCAAATAAAATTTCTGATGTTTTGCTTAAAGATAAATAGATTGTTTTAACTGATGAATTTAATAACAACCCGTTAAGGAAATTCATCACATAGAAATGAATTGTTGAGAAATATATATGTAATTTTGTAAATCCTTAAACTTAATCATTATTAAAAAATACATATTTTATCTATTTTTCATTATTTCCTTAATCACTTACAAACTACATGTAATTACTCCATACACACCTTTTTTAAAAAACAAACAAGACTCAATTAAATGAAAATCAAATCACTCACGTGCGTACTTACTGAGACATTTCCTTGTTGAAGATTCAGCAGCCCACGTTTAAATTGGAAAATTCGTGGGTCATTTTGTATGCCAAATGGCAGCAGCAGAGAAAGAGTATACCACACTTGTTGTGATTTCCTTTGTAACCGAATTGAAGAGGCAAGAAACCACAATGCTATTATTGAATTTTCAAGAAGCAAATAAATGATCATTTGCAGGAGGTTCTTGGATAGAACCATCAACAAAGCCAAATTTATTCTTTTCAATGAATGCCATTTTCATTAATCAATCAATCATATCTTAAACGTGTGTTTAAGCCTAATTTAACTCCCAAAATTAACTTATTAATGAAGATTGTCCCTATTTATAAATTTTATCATGCAATTTAGATTTTTTTTCAATATTATATTGGCCCTAACCTATGAGTTTTGTGGGTTTTTGTCCTATGGACTTTTTAATGTCAGTCTTTTACCTAGGTCCATGTGGGCCAGGGTTGGGCCTGGCCATTTTGACTGCTCTAATTTCATGGTATGGTTCCACCAAGCATAGTTCTCACCATTGAGGGGTTGAGATACAAGAGAACCGAGATTATCATTAGGGTGAATGTAATAAGGGCTTTGGGAATCCTCTGCCATGGAGAGAAGATGCATAAAAAAGAGAAGATAGTCTACTGACACCATATTACAGTATGTGCACAAAGAAGATATTATTAACTCACATAAGAGAGTTACAAGTTGTACATATATAGCATGGTAATCGGTAACGGATCAAGAAGTCTCAACCTAACAACCAATGGCAATTAACTAATCAACAAAAACAAAACTAATTGATTTACTAATAACCAACTATCGCAACCTACCCTTTTGCGGGCGAGCGAGGCGAGGCTCACGGGTGTGTCTTCCAAAGGAGGAAAATGCGCGGAGTCGCCACCAACGTTTATTTGTGGAAAATGTCGGAAAAACCGAAGGAAACCGATCATGAAGAATATTCCATATTCGGGAGTTGTATTTACGTTTGAGGAAGGTATTAGCACCTCTAACGTTTGTCTCAAAGGACAACAGCCTTAATTTTAGAATTGTGTGAAATTGTGTACCTAAATTTTTATTTCTTTTTTATTTTTGAGGTCGACAAAAGCGGGGCTCTTGCTCCTACGTACCCTCCATCGAAGAGGAAATCAGACCTAAGTAGTTCTTTCAAAAGGGCGAATCAAGCAATTCTTTTTACTTGGAAGGAGGTCCTTTTAAGGCGTTCGACCTTAAAATGACCCATTTTTACTTGGTGAGAAAAACTGAGGTATCGAACCTTAAAATCATTTTTAATGATTGTTGCGGACGAACTTGACTTTGCGAGTTAAGAAAGAGAAATCCCAAAGAGAAACGTCCGATTGATTTTTTTGGTTTATTTTACTAAAAGATATTTTTTATTATTATATTATTATTTTACCTCTTTTTTGTTTCCAACGTGGTTACGGCGTGACCAAACGGTCGGATTTCCTTTTAACAGAAATTAATGGATATTACAAATCAAATGATCGGTGGAAATTTATTTTATTTTTGGATTAGGCGAGAAAATGACTTAAGTAAATGACAAAAGCACGTCAAAAGCGGGTACGGAAAGTAAATGAAACGAGAATAAAAGTACGCGAAACAAATAGGGACCACCAAGGCTACATAGAATGAATTGAAAAGTTTGATTTCGGGAACTTACCGGTTGAAGACCGAAGAACGACGAAGAACGAACGACGAACGACAAAGAACGGTTGAAAATCTTCGCGAAATCACCCACGGAAACGTTACGGAAACAATTTTCAATTCATTCTATGTACCCTTGGTGGTCCCTATTTGTTTCGCGTACTTTTATTCTCATTTCATTTACTTTCAATTCATTTTTCACGGAAACAGTTTTCCTCACTAATTTTAAGTGATTACGAAGTACCAGAAGGGTTGAACCCTTTTCTTCTTCACTCCTCCCTCTATTTATAGGAAAATAGGGGAGGAGCTTGCCACCCAGCTCGCCCAGGCGAGCCAGGTTACTTCCTCCAGAAGCAACCGCCTTTTGGAGGAACATCCTAGAAGGCCCAAGTGGGTATGGTTTCTATTGCACCCCCTTTTTTTTACTAAATACACCCCTTTTTGCTTTTTTGTGATACTTTTTCCGTAACGTTACGAAACTTTACGAATTTCGTAACGACACTTGTTTTCTTTCCATAAGGTTACGGAACCTTACGGGTCATGTAATTACTCCTTTTTTAGCTTTCGGAATGTTACGAAAACTCACGGATTGCGTAACAATACTTCCTTTTGATTTCCGGCATGTTACGGAATTTCACGGATTGCGTAACAATGCTTCCTTTTGATTTCCGGCATTTCTCGGAACTTCACGTATATTGCAACAAAGGGTGCCAAGTACCTCGAAGCAGGCAACCAAAGGTTGCATGACATCAAACAATAGTCCCCGGACGAAATTAGGGTATGACAGTTGCCCCTCTTTACTTACCTTTTATCGGAGATAAGAGAAAAGCAAAGATAAAACACTGATTTCGTCCATCTTCGCTCTCTCCGTGATTAGTCTATGACGACTCCCGTCTCTCTTTCTTCTTTCTCTGCACAACACAAAACAAACACAAACAACAAAAAACACCTATAACATAATATACACATATACACATGTTTGTCGAAGGAACCGATCGGGAAAATAACAAACAACCATATTTCCCAGTCACCGGAGGCTCTGCGCTTGATAACGGACGACGCATGAACAGCGTTAGGCAAGCAATTCATGGGGGCTCCGAATAGGATGATGGAGGATACACGAACAGCGCTAGATAATCAATTCGTGGGGCTCCGGACTTGATGGTGGAGGACACATGAACAGCGCTAAGCAATCAATTCATGGGACTCCGAATAAGATTTGAGGGTGGAGGATAGACGAACAGCGCTAGGCAATCAATTCGTGGGGCTCCAGACTCGATGGTGGAGGATGCATGAATGATAATCAATTCACGGGGCTCCGGATAAGATTTGAGGGTGAAGGATAGACAAACAGCGCTAGGCAATCAATTCGTGGGGCTCCAGACTCGATGCTGGAGGACGCATGAACAGCGCTAGGCAATCAATTCATGGGACTCCGAATAAGATTTGAGGGTGGAGGATAGACGAATAGTGCTAGGCAATCAATTCATGGGGCTTCAGACTCGATGGTGGAGGACGCATGAACAACGCTAGGCAATCAATTCATGGGGCTCCGAATAAGATTTGAGGGTGGAGGATAGACGAACAGCGCTAGGCAATCAATTCATGGGAACAACATGCAAAATTAGTCATGGCTACAGCTAGGTGGGTACTCAAGCATCCAGTTTATGGCATTATGATACTAAGGCTTGGGATTTACACAAGTAGACCCAATATTTCCAAATTATGTTCTTTCATCGGTTCAATGAATCCATCAATTCTCATCTCAGTTATTCTGGAAAATAAACTCTTAGTGTCAGTCCCTTGTTTCCAAAAGATATGTTTACGCTCTATGAATGATTTATGCTTCCTATGACCATAACATGCCGACCTTCGAGGTCTTTCTTTCTTTTTTCTTTTTTGTTTCATTTTTTATGTTTGCAAAAACTATACATCCATCGCCATCTATGAGGAAAGCTTTTCTACATTCCTATACACGACAAACTTTCTCTATATACACACGTATCAAAAACTCTTTCTCTTTATATCAACACGGTCTATATAACAACTCTATTCCTGTTCAAAGACTTCTTTTTCATTTTTTCAACATACACTCGTGGTTTATACAAAAATTTCTTTATATACACTCGTCACTCACACACAAGAATTTCTTTTCACGCATTATTTACACACACCCAAAATCTTTCCATACATTTTTTTTTCTTTTACATATAAAAAACTCATTTCTTTTCTTTATATATAGACATGACATTTGTTCACAATGCCTCTTTCTTTTTTATATTCTTGGTGTTATCATGATTTTTGTTCATTTTATTTTTAGGACGACATTCCTAAATGAAAACTCTACACGGTTCCGGAATTCCAACAAACATTATCGACAATAACGAAGTAAGCACTAACGCAACAGTCCAAACAACATGTATGCACAAAACAAGAGACAATAAAAAAAACAAAACAAATGTTAGTCCCTCAAGTTATAAAATAAAATGATATGTAACAGATAAAAGAGGAAATATAAAAGAGAATATGAATCTCGGGATCTCCTGGTCATATGGCTCCACTCCCTCCCAAGAAACCGAGTAAATTTGTCATCTCCTCATCCATGCAGGCCTCCTCTGCATCGCCGGGAGCCTCTGCAGGTGCTTCCCCTGCCTGGGCCTCAAGACAATCTCCGAGCCATGCAATCTCCGAAACCCTGGCTCTGCTGACTGAGGCTGAGCTGGTAGAGACACTCATGGATCTGCACCTGCCCCCTATGGTTGGTCGCCTGCTGGCGAACCAAATGCTGTAAATACCGCTCCATGCCAAATGACCCAGCTGGATTAGCCTGATGAGGTGGTGGCGGTGTGTTTGCTGCCTACGGTGCATCACCCTGCGCCTGTCTAGGCATGCAATACTTCTCAATGAAGGCCCGGGTGATCGACGGTCGAATCACCTTACTAGGTGTGACGGGAACCCCGAATGACTGGCAGAGACCTGTGATCAATGCTGGAAACCCCAAGGCCATGTTAGACTTATCCAGGTCTAGAGGGTGCCTGGTAGGTGGCATACCTGCAAATAAATAAATGGAGTCAGCGATCAACTGAGCCATATGGACGCTCATCCGTGTCAGGATGGCATACACCAGCTGACACTTCGGCAGAGGGAGGTCGGAGTTATGATCGCTGGGCAGGACGTTGCTGAGCAGCAACGTCATCCACATCTAAGTCAAGGTGGTCATGCTGGTGCGTATGATCCGCACCCGCCTCCCGGCAGCGGTTCGGGCAAAATCCTGACCCAGTATGCATAACAGCTGGGCGATGGCCTCCTCGTCAAATGCATCGGCCCAGTTCCTTCTCTGACTAAACTCGCAATCCTGGCCCTCCTCTAACACTAGCAGGTCACCCAGGAACTGGCTGAGGGCATCTGCATCAAAAGGAATCCACTGGCCCCTTGTCATACCCTAATTTCGTCCGGGGATTAGTATTTGATGATATACAACCTTTGATTGGTCGCTTCGGGACACTTGGCATCCTTGGTTGCACAATGAATGAAGTCCTGAGACGTGTCAGAAATCAGAAGGAAGCAGGCTTGCGCAATCCGTGAAATTCCGTAATGTGACGGAAATCGAAAAGAGGTGTTTTGCGCAATCTGTAAGTTTCCGTAACTTCTTCGAAAGCTAAAAAAGAGTAAATACATAATCCGTAAGGATTCGTAACCTTGCGGGAGAAAAATAAGTATCGTTACGAAATTCGTAAAGTTTCGTAACATTACGGAAAAAGAATTACCAAAAAAATAGAAATGGGGGTACATTTAGTAAAAAAGGGGGTGCAAATAGCAACCAGGCCCACTTGGGCCCTCCAGAAGATTCCTCCAGAAGGCTGTTGCTTCTGGAGGAAGCAACCTTGCTCGCCTAGGCGAGCTGGGCGGCAAGCTTCTCCCCTATTTTGCTATAAATAGGGGGAGAAGTGAAGAAGAAAAAGGTTCAGCCTCTTAGGCACTTCTCTCTCTCTCGAAATTGCTGAGGAAAATTATGGCGCTTCCGTAACGTTTCCGTGAGTAATTACGCAAAGACTCTCGACCGTTCTTCAAGATTCATCGTTCGTTCTTCGTTTTCTTCAGTCTTCAACGGGTAAGTACCTCAAACCGAGCTTTTCAATTCATTCTATGTACCCGTGGTGGTCCACATTTTGTTTCATTTATTTTTATTCTCATTTTCATTTACTTTTTATACCCCTTTTTGACGTGCTTAAGCCATTTATTTAAGTCATTTCTCGCTTAATCTAAAAATAAAATAAATTTTCACCGATCGTTTGAACTGTATCATCCGTTAATTTCGGTTAAAATGAATTTCGACCGTTCGGTCGTGCCGTAACCACGTTGGGAATCAAAAAAGAGGTAAAATAATAATATAATAATCAAAAAATACCCTTTTAGTAAAATAAAGCGAAAAATCAATCGGACGTTTTCTCTTTGGGATTTCTCATTCTTAATTGAATTGACTAATAAACTAAAGTGAAACTAAGGCTAAAATCAAACTCGCCTAGTCAAGCTCGTCCACAAAAAATAGGTTTTTGAAAGTTTATCATTTCAGTTTCTTACTAAGTAAAATGGATCATTTTTAAGGTCCAACGCCTTAAAATGATCACCTTTCAAAGTAAAAGAATCACTTGATTCACGCATAAGAAAGAACTACGTAGGTCTGATTTCCTCTCCAAAGGAGGGTACGTAGGAGCAAGAGCCCCGCTTTTGTCGATCTCAAAAAATAAAAAGAAATAAAAGTTAAGATAACACAATTCCACAATTCTAAAAAATAGACTGTTGTCCTTTGAGACAAACGCGAGAGGTGCTAATACCTTCCTCAAGCGTAAATATAACTCCCGAACTTAGAATTTTCATTTTGACCGGTTTCCTTCGTTTTTCCCGACGTTTTCCACAAATAAACGTTGGTGGCGACTCCGCGCATCTTTCCTCCTTTGGGAAGCGCACCTGTGAGCCTCGCCCTCGCTCGCCTGCGAAGGGCACGTTGCAACAGTTGGCGACTCCACTAGGGACTATTTTTGTGAGTTAGGCCTATTTTAAGGAATTGTGGGTTTGTGAAACTTCGTGTGTTCATTTGTTGAACTGTGTAAAATGTAAATAATTGTTGTCTATTTCGCATTCTTTACACTGCATTCTAAGCACCCACGGGTTTGAGTAAAAAAGGGGCCCTATACCCGGGTTCATGGGAATTTAAGGAGTGGTGAATCTATCATCATGCTAGGTCTCTGACTTGCTTGATAATAGTGAAACCTCGTCTAGAGCTTTCTCTCTTTATAATGTGTTGTCGCTGGTATTCCATACCGCCACAATATTATTATCTTGAGTGATGATACCTCTAGAAAACAGCCGTGTGAGTTATAATTGTTGGGGAGTAGTTATTAGAGACCCCTAGATATTGTCCTATAGGTTCCCAAATAGGGGCAAAGAGCAAACACGCTCCATGCCATTCGTTCTCATGCATTTTTTGGTAAGTAGCACTAGTTTATAGTTTTGCTAGTGATGTTTGGTTTCTTTAGAGTAATACGTAACCTTTTTAATACTACGTTGAGGCGCCATCATGCCCAAAACGTAGCATTAAAGTTGGATCTCTGCAGTCTCGTATGTGTGAATTCCCTCTTTGTGTTGTTTTCTTTCAATTTCATGCATGCGCATCTGCATCATACCGTCACACATGCGTTGTATGTGGGTCTCGTCTTTTGTCATGGGAAGCCGGAAGATCCATATCGTCTTCTTAACTGCACACATAGGGTGTCATACCCTAATTTCGTCCGGGGACCTTTGCTCGATGACGTGCGACCATTCTTTGGTCCTCGTGAGGTGCTTGGCACCCATCATTAGGCGATTTGTGAAATTCCAGGACATGCCGAAAAACCAAAAAAAGTATTGATGCACAATCCGTAAGTTTCCGTGACACACCGGAAATCAAAAGGAAGCGTCGTTGCATAATTAAGTGAGGTTCCGTAACATTCCGTAAGTCAAAAAGGGGATGATTATGTAATCCGCAAGGTTCCGTAACATTACGGAAAGAAAACAAGTATCGTTACGAAATTCGTAAGTTTCCGTAACTTTACGAAAAAAGAATCACCAAAAAAACAGCAGAGGGGGTGAACTTGGTAAAAATGGGGGTGCAAATAGCACCCAGGCCCATTTGGGCCCTCCAGAAGATTCCTCCAGAAGGCGGTTGCTTCTGGAGGAAGCAACCCTGCTCGCCTGGGCGAGCTGAGCTCGCCTGGGCGAGCTGGGCGGCAACCACCTCCCCTATTTTGCTATAAATAGGGGAGGAAATGAAGAAGGAAGGGATCCCAGCCCTTTAGGCACTTCTCTCTCTTTGGAATTTGCTTGGAAAAATTGTTTCCGTGAAGAAAATCTAAGCCGAGGCGCTTCCGAAACGTTTCCGTAACGTTTTCCGTGAGGAATCTCGCAAAGGTTTGAACCGTTCTTCGACGTTCTTCATTCGTTCTTCATCGTTCTTCGATCTTCAACGGGTAAGTGCCTCGAACCAAGCTTTTCGATTCATTCTATGTACCTGTAGTGGTCCACATTGTGTTTCGTGCATTTTGATTCTCGTTTTGTTTACTTTTTATACCCCCTGTTGACGTGCTTAAGCCATTTTACTTAAGTCGTTTCTCGCTTAACTTAAAAATAAAATAAATTTCCACCGAACGTTTGTATTGTATTATCCATTAGCTTCGGTTAAAATAAATTCCGACCGTTCGGTCATGCCGTAACCACGTTGGAAATCAAAAAGAGGTAAAAAAAATAATATAATAATCAAAAAGACATCTTTTAGTAAAATAAAGCGGAAAATCAATCGGACGTTTTCTCTTTGGGATTTCTCATTCTTAACCGAATTGATTAATAACTAAAGTGAAACTAAGGCTAAAATCAACTCGCCTAGTCAAGCTCGTCCACAAAAATAGGCTTTTGAAGTTTGTCATTTCAATTTCTCACTAAGTAAAATGGATCATTTTTAAGGTCCAACGCCTTAAAATGATCACCACTTAAGTAAAAAAGAATCACTTGATAAGAAAGAACTACGTAGGTCTGAGTTCCTCATTGAGGATACGTAGGAGCAAAAGCCCCGCTTTTGTCGACCACCCCAAGAGATCGTTAATGGTCCAATGCCTTAACGTTTCTCTCCTTTCAAAAACAAGAGGTCGTTAATGGTCCAACGCCTTAACATTTCTCATCTTTCAAAATCAAAAGACCGTTTAATGGTCCAACACCTTAAATGACCTTTTGTTCAATAAAAACATATTTTACATAAAAAGACAAAAATAACTTAACCAAACACTTTGTTCCAAAAGAACTACGTAGGTCTGATTTCCTCATCCCAAATTGAGGAATACGTAGGAGCAAAGGGAAACACCCTTGTCGACCACAAAAAAGAAAAAATATAAAAAGGGTATAAAGGATAGAAGAACATAAAAGGGAACATAAAAATCAAAGTCATGTTTGCACATTCGATTAAAGGCTGCCGTCCTTCGGGACGGGCGTGTGGGGTGCTAATACCTTCCCCGTGCGTAAATACAACTCCCGAACCTTTCATTAAAAAGTTCGTAGATCTCGTCTTTTTCCGGTTTTTCCGACGTTTTCCTCAAATAAACGTTGGTGGCGACTCCGCACGTATTCCTTTCGTGGAACACGCATCCCGCGAGTCTCGCGTCGCCCTCCCGCCGAAGGGTAGGTTGCGACAGTTGGCGACTCCACTGGGGACTGTTTTTTGAGAGTTAGGCCATTTGATTTTGTGCAATGTTTTACCGTGACTTACCCCTTTGTTGGTTTCCTTTCATTATGTTCTTGTGTATATAAACTATTTGTTGCTTTTAGTGTGTTTTAGAATGTATGCATGAGGTAAATATTTATTCATTTGATGCACACAAACACTAACACTATTTGCACACACTGTGAGTGAAAAAGGGCCCTATACCCGGGTTCATGGGAACATAAGGAGTGGAGGTGAATCTGTGATCATGCTAGGTCTCCGACTTGCTTGATTACAGTGAACCCTCATCTAGAGCTTTTCTCTTTGAAAACTTATTGTTGCTAGTAGTCCCTACTGCTGCAATATGTTCTTCAAAGGGGATGATACCTCTAGAAACCATCAAGAGAGATATAGCTACCTTGGGGTTTATTGCTAAAAGCCTAGTTAGTTCTCTTCCTTATAGGTCCCTTAAATAGGGGCACGGAGCAAACACGCTGCGTGCCATTTTTCACACTGCCATGCATAAGTATCATATACCCGTTTGCTTATGTTCAGTGAATATTATCATACTATGTACATCCCCGTATTGTACCTTTCGCATGTGCATCATGTGCGGGTTCCGTCTTAATCCCCTCTCTTGGGCAAACCAACGGAGGGTCCGTGTCACCTTCTTAAATACATACGTTGGGCACTTTGCTACCCCAAGACGTTGTATCTAAGAAGGAGACAATTTCCCGAGCTCCCGTATTCATAAATTGCATCCGTGTCATATGCATTCCTTCATGCATTCATCCATTCCACCCATGATAGATGTCGGAGTTTTGATTCGCACTAGATTTTATTTCACTTTAGTAAAACATGGGATCAAGTCAAAAGCCTTCGCTTAAAAAGAGGTTTTATCAAGTCAAAATCAAGAGCTTAGAGGTCACCAGTTTACGAAAGTTGGGGCAATTAAGGGGTCAACTTCAACGGCAAGCCTTCCGCAAAGCCTATGGTAAGCATTTGGGACCTAGCTAGGGTAGAAGTCTCCATGGAACCAATTGCCTCCCTCGCCCAGTATTATGATCAGCCGTTGAGGTGCTTCATCTTTGGGGACTTCCAGCTATCACCAATGGTGGAAGAATTTGAAGAGATCCTAGGATGTCCTCTAGGGGGAAGGAAACCATACCTCTTCTCAGGGTTCTACCCCTCATTGGCCAGAATTTCTAAAAAAGTCCAAATCTCGGCGTAGGAATTAGACCGCCAAAGGCAAGTCGAAAATGGGGTGGTCGGAATACCGAGAAAATATTTGGAGGTAAAAGCAAGAATCTTGGCAGATAAAGGCGAGTGGACCCCATTCATAGATATTCTCACACTGTTGATTTTCGAGGGAGTCCTCTTTCCAAATGTGGATGGGTTGGTGGACCTGGCAGCGATCGACGTTTTTCTCGCCTATCATAACCACAAGGAAAGTCCGGTTGTCGCTATGCTAGCCGACCTATATGACACCTTCGACCGAAGATGTGAAGAAAGCAATGCAAGGATTGTTTGCTGTACTCCAGCTCTCTATGTGGGGCTGGTTTCACACCTTTTTCTCCAAGAAGGTAGGCCCGTCTATCCGCTACAAGGTTACCGCTCGTGCGTCGAAAAAGGAAAGGCGAATTGGGACCAACTCTTGGCTAGCATGGAGGGGCGTCTGTTAAATGGTTCCCTCGCTAGAAGGAAGGAAGAATCAGGATTCTATCTTCATGCGAAGGATGTCCCATGAGAGGAGTGTCATCAGACGAAAGCATCACGCCTTTCATCGCACGAGGTTTCAGTGACCACAAACGTGAGGGTACTCCAAGGAGTTCGCAAGGCATGGGATGCGGCGTGAAGAAAGGACAGAGAGCTTAGGGGAAGCAGTAATGGGACCATCGGCGGCTATCATAAGTGGCTGAGAGTCCGGACACAAGGATTGGATTGGCTCCCAAATCTAAAGACTGTGAGAGACAATGAGGTTAAAGCTTCGGAAGAAAGTGATGAGGTACAAGCCCTAAAGGCAAAGCTTGAAAGAGCCCGAGAAGTCAAAGAGAAGTTCAAGTCCATAGCCATCAAAGTCTGAAGAGAGTATGATGAACTAAGGGACGTCAATATGGCCACCGATGAAGCCTTGGAATGAGAAACCAAGAAGGCCCGAAAGGAAGAACACGACCAAAACAAGTTTTGAGGGGCTATATAGGGCAACAATAGTGAGCTCAAACTCCGAAGAGGTGAAAGGAATCATCACGGGTCAAAGGCATGATCTGGAAGGACGAGCTAAAGGCTTGCCTTAGGTCGAAAAGAAATTTGTCCCAACAGTTAAAGTGAGACTGAAGGGACTATGTGGGCCATCATCGATGAGTGCAAAGAGAAGATAAATCTAGCGGCGACTCACGAGCAAAGGCTAGAGGATGAGTACGCCAAGATATCAGCAGAAAGCGAAGCAAGGGAGAGGGTAATTGATTCATGGCACCAAGAGGCAACAATGTGGACGGACCGATTTGCTCTTACTTTGAACAGGAGTCAAGAACTTCCCCGATTGCTAGCCAAGGCCAAAGCAATGGCGGACACCTACTCCGCCCCCAAGAAGATCCACGGACTTCTCAGCTATTGTCAACATATGATAGACTTAATGGACCATATGATTAGAAACCGCTAGGAAGTTTGTATTGTCACTCAGATCTTGACTAGTTATAACTTTTTGAATAAAATGAGTTTATCCCACGTTTTTTACTCCAAAAATCAGTGCGAATCAAGTCACTCCTGCATTTTATCTCTAGCATGCATTGTATGTTGGTCTCGTCCTTTGTCACGAGAAGCCGGAAGGTCCATATCACCTTCTTAATTGTACACATGGGGCACTGCGCCCCCAAATGCGCAAGTAAGAAGAGATAATTTTCCGGGCTCTCGTGTCCGTAAAATGCATTCATATCATGCATCGCATAAGCATCTCTTCATAACATCATAATGGACATATCCTGCATTTGTCCGTTATCATATTCCGGCCTCACATTTTGCATGAGTCATGGCATCATGATGCATATGCGTTCAACAAACTTTTTGATCTGCAAAATTGCATACCATTTGTTTTCATGTTTGCTCATCCTTGCGTTTTCCTCTACAAAACAAAAACAAAAAAAAGGGGGGAAGCGTGAAACTTCACACCACATTCTTAGTTGCATGTGTTAGGCACCATGAGCCAACCATGTTGGGATCATAAACCCATTTCTAAAAAGAAAACACACAACAACAAAACAAAATAATTGAACATGGTACCTAATGCATGGTTAACTAGGAAATGGTGTTTCTTCGGGCATCTCAATTTCATAATTACATTTTCCATGCATAGCTTAAAGTATGCCCGAGTCATTCATCCCTATGAGATGTTGTTGAAGTATTGGCGATCAGAATTGCCATTCCTTGGATTATAGGGTTGAACCGAGCTCATGCTTTTACAAAAAGGTTCATCAAGTCAAGTTGAAATACGGAAGTAACCGTCTTGCAAAATTGGGGCAAAAGATGAATCGAGTCACATCACTGCTTCGTCTACTGCCAAACATATTTAGGATTGTTGATGTCCTTGTTACTTCCAGTTTCACCTTGACAAAGATGTCATGGATCATGTTGAAAATCTAGATTGATTCAACCCCATATCCTGCGTAAAAATTCGCAATACTTCAACTGTACATCATTCGCATACATCCATGCTTTTCATTGGTTGCATTGCTCATTGCATTCTTTCCTTGAAAAATAAAATAAAATAAAATAAAATGAACTTAATCATTGTTATAAAAAAGAAAAGGACACGCTTTACGGCGCCCTTACCGAACTCGTGCTAGAGCTAGAGTAATGGGTGAAGCAGAGGAGGTGCAAGAGAAGATGAAGGCCGAAAATGGAGGCCATAAAAGAGCAAATGGCCACAATGATGAAGGCCATGATGAGCATGAAGAAGATAATGGAAGCCAATGCGGTTATAGTTGCCGCTATTAGCGCTGTTGCTAAGGTGAACCCGATGCTCCCATCTGGCCTCAAGCAAATGAATCATCCAACCTCAAATATGGTAGGCAAAGATTTGGGAAGTACGGATGACCCCATGATGTGCAAATTCAAAACGAGCACGCCTTCCCATCATATGGCTTGCCTCCCAACTATACACCACCCAATGTGGCATACACTCTCAATGAAAATCTCAATAACTCCACTCCGATACTCATTGAGAACAAATAACCTCATCAGGCACATATCTCTCAAACCATGGGGGAGACACATGAAATTCCCCACCACAATCTAGCTGACTTCGAGCCTTGGCTCGGATATGCCACTGAAGGGCAAGCAGTTGGTGGTATACCCTTTGAAAACACTTTGGAGGGCCCTCAGTTTCGCCCACAACCACAACCATTGCATTTTGCGGTGGGAAGAGCCCCTCCTGCTATGGCCGAAAAGGGAAAGGCGGATCATCTAAAGGAAAGGCTCAGGGCCATTGAAGGAGGTGAAGATTATGCCTTTGCTAACCTAGAAAAGTTGTTCCTAATGCCCAAACATGGTCATTCCCAAGTTCAAGGTGCTGGACTTTGACAAGTACAAGGGGACTACTTGTCTCAAGAACCATCTAAAGATGTATTGTCAGAAGATGGGGGAATACGCAAAAGATGAGGAATTGCTGATACATTCCTTCCAAGAAAGTCTTACTGGGGTAGCTGTTACCTGGTACACTAACTTGGAACCTTCCCGAGTCCATTCTTGGAAGGACCTAATGGTTGCCTTTGTTAGGCAGTATCAGTACAATTTTGATATGGTTCCGGATAGGATGCAACTACAAAACATGTGCAAAAAGGGGGACGGATCATTCAAAGAACACGCCCAAAAGGTGGAGGGATCTGGCGGCCCAGGTGGTACCCCCAATAATGGAAAGGGAGACGATAATCGTGATGGTAGACACATTATCGGTACTCTACTATGAAAAGATGGTGGGCTGCGCACCCTCAAAGCTTTGCAGATTTGGTCTTCGCTAGTGAAAGGATCAATGTGGGTCCGAAAAGAGGCAAATTTGATCATCCTACTAGGACGACTGAGAAAACTGGGGCAAATGAAGAGGGTGAGAAAGAGGGAGAAACCCATGCTGTGACTGCCATTCCTATACGGCCAAGTTTCCCACCAACCCAACAATGTCATTACTCAGCCAATAACAAACCTCCTCTTTACCCACCACCCAGTTATCCACAAAGGCCATCCCTGAATCAACCACAAAGTCTGTCTACCGCACTTCCAATGACGAAGACCACCTTTAGCACAAACCAAAAAACACCAACAAAAAGGAATTTTGCAGCAAAAAGCCTGTAGGGTTCACCCCAAATTCCGTTGTCATATGCTAAACTTGATCCCATATCCACTCAATAATTCAATGGTAGCCATAACCCCAACCAAGGTTCCTCAACCTCCATTTTTCTGAGGATACGACTCGAACGCAACGTGTGCTTATCGTGGAGGAGCCCTGGGGCATTCCATTGAGCATTGTATGACCCCGAAGCATAAAGTGTGAAGTCTAATTGATGCGGGCTGGCTGAAATTTGAGGAGAATCGCTTGTTGAATCCTAACATTAACAAGCAACACCATACATGGGGCAATTCTGGAAGCTGTTGTTATCAGGATTTTCAAGTTTATGCCATAAACCACAGTTACAATGTTAAATGATATAGATAAAATGGACATCCTCTCACGAACACATCTTTGCTTATTCAAATGTGAGTGTAAGCCATTGGTCTGTTTGCTCAAGCAACCTGCACTCCTGAGTGTTGACTTCCAAGACCGTTCAATCAGAGATTACTCATCTTGCACGTTGGTGGGGGTGCCGTAAAACAACGAGCAAAGTTCAAAACAAATAAGTTTCAAAATAAAAAATAAAAAGGCATTTGATTGACTGTGTTTTCAAGTAAAAATATAGACGTTCATGTGACCTCATTTTGTCTTTTTAGAGAGAAGTGAGTTATCAAGAATAGGATGTTGGACAAATGGCCTCGGTTACCTTGAGAAGAAGAGGGGATTGAATTAAGATACGAATATTATTCCCCAATTGAACTATCAATCTCTCTTTTCGAATTAACAATGCACACAGGGATAACCATTCCCTTGTGTTCAGGAATCCTCTACAACAAGAGACCCACGGTCTCTTAATCCCTTTTCAGAAATAAGAAGAAGAGAAGAAGAGGTCTCTCGTAAAAGAGGTAGATTGTAAAATGAAGATCAATCAAAAATTCCTTATTGAATATGCAAGTGGTTGACCAAGGAATCTTTTTGAGAGGATAAGACATTTCAGTTTAGAAATACTCTTGATCTTTCGAGAGGATAAAACTGTTTGGGCAATAAAAACTCTCTTTAAAACATTTGAATGGCCGTTCATAAAACATTTGAATAGATATGTCTCTTGGAAATTATTTTCTGAAAATCCCCTCTGGTAATCAATTACAAGACTTATGTAATCAATTACAGGTTTTAAAAATTTGTATTAAAACATTTTCAACTACTGGTAATCAATTACCAGAGAGCAAATCTCAATTTGAAATGATAGAATTCTTTGGTCAAACCTTTTGTTTGTTTCAATTTGGAAACTTCTTCCTAAAGATTCTAAGAGATCAAACTTGATCATATATCTTGACTTTCTTGGATTCTTGTCTTGAATAAAGCTTAGAAGTACTTGATCCTTTAGCATCATCAAGACATCAAAACATCTTGCTTAAATCCATCAGCTGAAAAATCCTTCAACTATTTCTCGTCCTTGGAAAATTCTTTTTGCAAGAATCAACTGCTTCTTTCATTCTTTCCCAGCTACAAGGTCATGACGAAAGGCAACGATTGGTACCTCAAAGCCTTACACTGGGGCAATAAGGGGCACCGTGCATAGCCTCAAGTGAACATAGGGGCAGATCAAAAGTTCTCACCTGTCGATGTTTTTAAACAAGAAAAAGAAAAGGGGGGACAAACCCTAGGTTTTCAATGGATTGATCAAACATCAAACGACTCCATTCCCGTCACTCCAAAACGGTCAAGTGACTAAATCAAAAAGAACATACACTCTGAGGGAGTTCCCGGAGAGATTTGCAAAAGGATAGGATGAGGTTGCATGAATTATCACCTCTTTCAAAAGGACAGTCAATCTGTGTTTTCCAAAAAAAATTAAATCAAAATCAAAATCACAAAATAGGGAAAGAATGTCATGAACATTGTACAACTTTCCATTACATTGCATTGTTTCATATGAAGTCCGCATTTACCAAGTTTCACGACAAAGGTTGCATGCATCTGCATCCCTAAAGATCATGTTAACTGCATAGATTTCCTACATCTAATGTCCAAATCTTGTGGATTTGGGATGACCGGCCCTCTCGATGAGTCGATCTCTTGCTTTCTCATAAGGGTGGCACCTTGGGTACTAGTTACCCTCACCGTTGAGAGGACTACACGTCCTCGCCTTGAGAGGACTACACGTCCTCACCATCAGAGGGCTGCACGCCCTCACCTCCAGAGGACTACACGTCCTCGCCTTGAGAGGGCTATAAGTCCTCACCTTGGGTACTAGTTACCCTCATTGTTGAGAGGACTACACGTCCTCGCCTTGAGAGGACTACACGTCCTCACCATCAGAGGGCTGCATGCCCTCACCTCAAGAGGACTACATGTCCTCGCCTTGAGAGGGCTACACGCCCTCACCTTGGGTACTAGTTACCCTCACCGTCAGAGGACTACACGTCCTCGCCTTGAGAGGACTACACGTCCTCACCATCAGAGGGCTGCATGCCCTCACCTCAAGAGGACTACATGTCCTCGCCTTGAGAGGGCTACACGCCCTCACCTTGGGTACTAGTTACCCTCACCGTCAGAGGACTACACGTCCTCGCCTTGAGAGGACTACACGTCCTCACCATCAGAGGGCTGCACGCCCTTACCTCCAGAGGACTACATGTCCTCGCCTTGAGAGGGCTACACGCCCTCACCTTGGGTACTAGTTACCCTCATTGTTGAGAGGACTACACGTCCTCGCCTTGAGAGGACTACACGTCCTCACCATCAGAGGGCTGCATGCCCTCACCTCAAGAGGACTACATGTCCTCGCCTTGAGAGGGCTACACGCCCTCACCTTGGGTACTAGTTACCCTCACCGTCAGAGGACTACACGTCCTCGCCTTGAGAGGACTACACGTCCTCACCATCAGAGGGCTGCACGCCCTTACCTCCAGAGGACTACATGTCCTCGCCTTGAGAGGGCTACACGCCCTCACCTTGGGTACTAGTTACCCTCATCGTTGAGAGGACTACACGTCCTCGCCTTGAGAGGACTACACGTCCTCACCATCAGAGGGCTGCATGCCCTCACCTCAAGAGGACTACATGTCCTCGCCTTGAGAGGGCTACACGCCCTCCCCTTGGGTACTAGTTACCCTCACCGTCAGAGGACTACACGTCCTCGCCTTGAGAGGACTGCACGTCCTCACCATCAGAGGGCTGCATGCCCTCACCTCCAGAGGACTACATGTCCTCGCCTTGAGAGGGCTACACGCCCTCACCTTGGGTACTAGTTACCCTCACCGTCAGAGGACTACACGTCCTCGCCTTGAGAGGACTACACATCCTCACCATCAGAGGGCTGCACGCCCTTACCTCCAGAGGACTACATGTCCTCGCCTTGAGAGGGCTACACGCCCTCACCTTGGGTACTAGTTACCCTCACCATCAGAGGGCTGCACGCCCTCACCATCAGAGGACTACACGTCCTCGCCTTGAGAGGGCTACACGCCCTCATCTTGGGTACTAGTTACCCTCACCTTTTAGAGGACTACAAGTCCTCACCATCAGAGGGGTGCATGCCCTCACCTCCAGAGGACTACATGTCCTCGCCTTGAGAGGGCTACACGCCCTCACCTTGGGTACTAGTTACCCTCACCGTCAGAGGACTACACGTCCTCGCCTTGAGAGGACTGCACGTCCTCACCTTTGTAGGGCTACATGCCCTCACCTTCAGAGGACTACACGTCCTCACCTTTAGAGGACTACACGTCCTCGCCATCAGAGGACTACATGTTCCCCATTTTCAAAGGGGGGCATGCCCTCACCTTCAGAGGATTGCACGTCCTTGCCATCATAGGACTACACTCCCTCGCCTTCGAAAGGCGACACGTCCTGAACTTAAGAGGGCTACACGCCCTCGCCTTTAGAGGACTACGCGTCCTCACTTTCAGTAGGCTCCATATCCACACCTTAAGAGAATTTAAGGTCCTCTATCCTTAAATGCTTAACCAAGACTTGCACTCCCGGTTAAGGGATCAGTAGTTTCCTTTTAACGGTTCCTGGGCCACCCCCTGATATTGGAGGACGGCCAACTGTGCGAGCACAACCAGAGAGGGAGGCTATCACACAGCTACTATGCATACCGGGGCAAGATTTCACCCGTGCCGCTGCAAAGAGACGAGTGCGGATCATGCGCACCAACATGACCACTCTTACACAGATATAGATGACATTGCTACTTAGCAACATTCTGCCCAGCGACCGCAATGCCAATCTCCCCCTGCAAAAGTATCAGTTGGTCTGTGTCGTCCCGACGTGGGTAAGTATGCATATGGTTCAACTGATTTCTGATACCATCTATTGTTTGCAGGGATCGCACCCACAAAGACACCCAGTGGACCCGAAAAAGTCAAACGGGGCCCTGGGTTTTCAGCTCTGGTTACGGGCCTCTATCAGTCCTACAGGGTGCCCGTACCCCCCCGGCAAGGTCACGTCATCATAGGTAAGTATGCACATCGCTCAACTGATTTCTGATTTCATCTATTGTTTGCAGGGATCGCGCCTGCAAGACACCCAGTGGACCCGAAGAAGTCCAACAGGGTCTTGGAGTTGTCAAGCTCTAATTACGGGTCTCTGTCAGTTCTACGGAGTACCTGTCACCTCCAGCAAGGGCATCATGCCCCCTACCAATCGAATTTTCATCTAGAAGTGTTGCGCCCCCAGGCAGGCGCAGGGCGAGACACCACAGCAGCCTGGGATGGCCAGTAGCGGGCAATAGACACACCGCCACCACCTCTAGAGTTAACCTCAGCTCATCCGCAAAAAGGTTAGAGCGTTGCCTACAACACATGGCCGACCAGCAGGCAACCAAATCCAAAGCCAAAGGTAAGCAAAGTACTAGGTCCGTGACCTACAAGCCATCATGCGTCCAGCTAAAGACGTTAAAGAAGCGCTACTAGGAGGCAACCTAGTACCTTTTGAATCTATGCTTGTTATTTCATCACTTTTTATAGTAGGACGCACCTAGTTGCTCATGATCCTGAGGATTTAAATAAAACAAGCACAAGCTCGAAAGGTAGTCATACTTCACAAAATATATATATGTATGTTTAGGTAGAAAGATACCTCAGATATGCATGTATGTAAACAAAAATACCTTACAAAATATATATATGTATGTTTAGGTAGAAAGATACCTCAGATATGCATGTATGTAAACAAAAATACCTTACAAAATATATATATGTATGTTTAGGTAGAAAGATACCTCAGATATGCATGTATGTAAACAAAAATACCTTACAAAATATATATATGTATGTTTAGGTAGAAAGATACCTCAGATATGCATGTATGTAAACAAAAAATACTTCACAAAATATATATATGTATGTTTAGGTAGATACCTTAGATATGCATGTATGTAAACAAAAAAATACTTCACAAAATATATATATGTATGTTTAGGTAGAGAGATACCTTAGATGTGCGTGTATGTAGCAAAAAAATACCTCACAAAACATATATATGTATGTTTAGGTGGCAAGATACCTTGGATATGCATGTATATAGCAAAAATACCTCATAAAAATATGCACATGTTTAGGTAGCAAAATACCTCATAAAAAAAAAAAAAAAGAAGAAGAAAAAAGAAAAAATAAGTTGTCAAGCTGAAAAACCAACATGCTTTTGAAAAGAGACGATTTCCAACTTTTCTTTGAAAAAATTCATTGATCATAACCAATTTTTGGAAAATGTGTCTACACCTGAAGGGTGAATGCTGTGAAATTTCCCCGGACGCCCGAAATGGACTCGGATGAATGCACAAATTGATAAAAGAACATGTTTTGGAAACATTGGGTTGATTAAAATAGAGGAAATGAATCCTGAGCCCTAGCATCACGTGACCATAAAAATTTGACACTTGAGTGTCCGCATAGGTGCATGCATGACCAGTTTTGCATAAAGTTTCCAAATCATCATTTTTGCATTTTGTGTCATGGAAATAATGTAAGGCAACCCTTTTATCCTTGAGCCAAACCAAACCCCGACGTGTATCATGTCTAGCCATTCTACAAACCTTGAGCCAAAATCCTGACTCACCATAATCCTTACCCTCGGAAGCAAAAAGAAAGAGAAGGAAAATTTCCAATCAAAGAGAAAGCAAAAAAAGAAAAGAAAGGAAATTCCCAATCAAAAAGTGGGAGAAAGCAAAAAGAAAAGAAAGGAAATTCCCAATCAAAGAATGGGAGAAAGAAAAAAAGAGAAAAGAAGGAAAGAAAGCTCCTGATCAAGGATCGAAAGAAAACAGAAGAAATGTGCAGAGAGGTCTTTGGACCGGACAATATCTGAACAATACAGAATTGTCACCAAATGAACGAAAAAGGAAGGAAAGGAAACCACGACCTAAAATGGTCTTCTCCCTTTAATTACCAACCAAAATCCCGTGCGCTAGCGACCCTTTTTTCTCGCCCCGCACTAAACAAAAAAAAACAGAAAAAGGAAAAGCCAGGAAAATCAAAAGCCAAAAACACACAAAAGCTGAAAGAAGAAACCACCAAAAGACCCCATTCCCAAGGGAAGCCCTATTGATCCATGATCACGCGTGTAATTTTTGATTTGATAGGAAAGAATTTGCAAAGTCAAGTCATGACATATCTATGGTTCGGAATTAGGATGAAACATTTACCTGTGCGAGATTGATACACTTTGAGTGGATTTCTTCTATTTTTGGCGGACCCAGTGTTTCCTCTAAATGATCATTTAGAAACGAAATGCTAACATCCAAAATCTCATTTATGGTTATGAGAAAATTTCATCAGCATACTCTCCTTCCCCGGTAGATGCATTGTTTTTCACTCAAAAAAGGCATATGCTACTCTAATCAGTTGGAATATTTATCTCTTTACTAAAGCATGTTTGCATTTTAGCGAAGAAAACACCGAGACTTTTTCAAGTCTCACAAGTTATCCAGAACTACGTAGGTCTGAGTTCCTCATTGGAGGATACGTAGGAGCAAGAGCCTCGCTTTTGTCGACCACACCGCCTTTTGTTGCCATAACTCAAGAGCCGGTAGCCCGCGGAGACACCTTACGGTTATCCGCACCCCTTTGCTATTTAGACACAGTTGTGTCCGATGGCAAGCAGAGACCAAGTTTGGTCATTCTGCACACATGATACGCGGAGATACCTTACGGTTATCCGCACCCCTTTGCTATTTAGACACAGTTGTGTCCGATGGCACGCAGAGACCAAGTTTGGTCATTCTGCACACATGATACGCGGAGATACCTTACGGTTATCCGCACCCCTTTGCCATTCAGACACAGTCGTGTCCGATGGCACGCAGAGACCAAGTTTGGTCATTCTGCACACATGATACGCGGAGATACCTTACGGTTATTCGCACCCCTTTGCTATTTAGACACAGTTGTGTCCGATGGCACGCAGAGACCAAGTTTGGTCATTCTGCACACATGATACGCGGAGATACCTTACGGTTATCTGCACCCCTTTGCTATTTAGACACAGTTGTGTCCGATGGCACGCAGAGACCAAGTTTGGTCATTCTGCACACATGATACGCGGAGATACCTTACGGTTATCTGCACCCCTTTGCTAGGCAGACACAGTTGTGTCCGATGGCACGCAGAGACCAAGTTTGGTCATTCTGCACCCATGATACGCGGAGATACCTTACGGTTATCTGCACCCCTTTGCTAGGCAGACACAGTTGTGTCCGATGGCACGCAGAGACCAAGTTTGGTCATTCTGCACCCATGATACGCGGAGATACCTTACGGTTATCTGCACCCCTTTGCTAGGCAGACACAGTTGTGTCCGATGGCACGCAGAGACCAAGTTTGGTCATTCTGCACACATGATACGCGGAGATACCTTACGGTTATCCGCACCCCTTTGCTATTTAGACATAGTTGTGTCCGATGGCACGCAGAGACCAAGTTTGGTCATTCTGCACACATGATACGCGGAGATACCTTACGGTTATCCGCACCCCTTTGCCATTCAGACACAGTCGTGTCCGATGGCACGCAGAGACCAAGTTTGGTCATTCTGCACACATGATACGCAGAGATACCTTACGGTTATTCGCACCCCTTTGCTATTTAGACACAGTTGTGTCCGATGGCACGCAGAGACCAAGTTTGGTCATTCTGCACACATGATACGCGGAGATACCTTACGGTTATCTGCACCCCTTTGCTAGGCAGACACAGTTGTGTCCGATGGCACGCAGAGACCAAGTTTGGTCATTCTGCACCCATGATACGCGGAGATACCTTACGGTTATCTGCACCCCTTTGCTAGGCAGACACAGTTGTGTCCGATGGCACGCAGAGACCAAGTTTGGTCATTCTGCACCCATGATACGCGGAGATACCTTACGGTTATCTGCACCCCTTTGCTAGGCAGACACAGTTGTGTCCGATGGCACGCAGAGACCAAGTTTGGTCATTCTGCACACATGATACGCGGAGATACCTTACGGTTATCCGCACCCCTTTGCTATTTAGACACAGTTGTGTCCGATGGCACGCAGAGACCAAGTTTGGTCATTCTGCACACATGATACGCGGAGATACCTTACGGTTATCCGCACCCCTTTGCTATTTAGACACAGTTGTGTCCGATGGCACGCAGAGACCAAGTTTGGTCATTCTGCACACATGATACGCGGAGATACCTTACGGTTATCCGCACCCCTTTGCTATTTAGACACAGTTGTGTCCGATGGCACGCAGAGACCAAGTTTGGTCATTCTGCACACATGATACGCGGAGATACCTTACGGTTATCCGCACCCCTTTGCTATTTAGACACAGTTGTGTCCGATGGCACGCAGAGACCAAGTTTGGTCATTCTGCACACATGATACGCGGAGATACCTTACGGTTATCCGCACCCCTTTGCTATTTAGACACAGTTGTGTCCGATGGCACGCAGAGACCAAGTTTGGTCATTCTGCACACATGATACGCGGAGATACCTTACGGTTATCCGCACCCCTTTGCCATTCAGACACAGTCGTGTCCGATGGCACGCAGAGACCAAGTTTGGTCATTCTGCACACATGATACGCGGAGATACCTTACGGTTATCCGCACCCCTTTGCCATTCAGACACAGTCGTGTCCGATGGCACGCGGAGACCAAGTTTGGTCATCCTGCACCCATGATACGCGGAGATACCTTATGGTTATTCGCACCCATTCTTTTGCTATCTGTAAGACAGAACGCTTGATAGCATGCAGGGGCTGACACAGTCTTCTGCACCTTTTGTTCCTCCGGGAACAACAAAGTCATTTACATGCGGAAATTTCATGGTCGCCCGCGACTCTCGTCAACCGAGAGGAGCGAAATTAGTATCATACACTGATTTTCGGGGACCTTTGCTTGATGACATGTGACCATTCTTTGGTCCTTGTGAGGTGCTTGGCACCCATCATTAGGCAATTTGTGAAATTTTGGGAACAACAAGTCATTTGCATGTGGAGATTTTATGGTCACCCGCGACTCTCGCCAAGTCGAGAGGAACGAAATTAGTGTCTTATCTTTACTTTCCTTTTATCTCCAATAAAAGACAAGTAAAGAGGGGCAACTGTCATACCCTAATTTCGTCCGGGGACCTTTGCTCGATGACGTGCGACCATTCTTTGGTCCTCGTGAGGTGCTTGGCACCCATCATTAGGCGATTTGTGAAATTCCAGGACATGCCGAAAAACCAAAAAAAGTATTGATGCACAATCCGTAAGTTTCCGTGACACACCGGAAATCAAAAGGAAGCGTCGTTGCATAATTAAGTGAGGTTCCGTAACATTCCGTAAGTCAAAAAGGGGATGATTATGTAATCCGCAAGGTTCCGTAACATTACGGAAAGAAAACAAGTATCGTTACGAAATTCGTAAGTTTCCGTAACTTTACGAAAAAAGAATCACCAAAAAAACAGCAGAGGGGGTGAACTTGGTAAAAATGGGGGTGCAAATAGCACCCAGGCCCATTTGGGCCCTCCAGAAGATTCCTCCAGAAGGCGGTTGCTTCTGGAGGAAGCAACCCTGCTCGCCTGGGCGAGCTGGGCGGCAACCACCTCCCCTATTTTGCTATAAATAGGGGAGGAAATGAAGAAGGAAGGGATCCCAGCCCTTTAGGCACTTCTCTCTCTTTGGAATTTGCTTGGAAAAATTGTTTCCGTGAAAAAAATCTAAGCCGAGGCGCTTCCGAAACGTTTCCGTAACGTTTTCCGTGAGGAATCTCGCAAAGGTTTGAACCGTTCTTCGACGTTCTTCATTCGTTCTTCATCGTTCTTCGATCTTCAACGGGTAAGTGCCTCGAACCAAGCTTTTCGATTCATTCTATGTACCCGTAGTGGTCCACATTGTGTTTCGTGCATTTTGATTCTCGTTTTGTTTACTTTTTATACCCCCTGTTGACGTGCTTAAGCCATTTTACTTAAGTCGTTTCTCGCTTAACTTAAAAATAAAATAAATTTCCACCGAACGTTTGAATTGTATTATCCATTAGCTTCGGTTAAAATAAATTCCGACCGTTCGGTCATGCCGTAACCACGTTGGAAATCAAAAAGAGGTAAAAAAAATAATATAATAATCAAAAAGACATCTTTTAGTAAAATAAAGCGGAAAATCAATCGGACGTTTTCTCTTTGGGATTTCTCATTCTTAACCGAATTGATTAATAACTAAAGTGAAACTAAGGCTAAAATCAACTCGCCTAGTCAAGCTCGTCCACAAAAATAGGCTTTTGAAGTTTGTCATTTCAATTTCTCACTAAGTAAAATGGATCATTTTTAAGGTCCAACGCCTTAAAATGATCACCACTTAAGTAAAAAAGAATCACTTGATAAGAAAGAACTACGTAGGTCTGAGTTCCTCATTGAGGATACGTAGGAGCAAAAGCCCCGCTTTTGTCGACCACCCCAAGAGATCGTTAATGGTCCAATGCCTTAACGTTTCTCTCCTTTCAAAAACAAGAGGTCGTTAATGGTCCAACGCCTTAACATTTCTCATCTTTCAAAATCAAAAGACCGTTTAATGGTCCAACACCTTAAATGACCTTTTGTTCAATAAAAACATATTTTACATAAAAAGACAAAAATAACTTAACCAAACACTTTGTTCCAAAAGAACTACGTAGGTCTGATTTCCTCATCCCAAATTGAGGAATACGTAGGAGCAAAGGGAAACACCCTTGTCGACCACAAAAAAGAAAAAATATAAAAAGGGTATAAAGGATAGAAGAACATAAAAGGGAACATAAAAATCAAAGTCATGTTTGCACATTCGATTAAAGGCTGCCGTCCTTCGGGACGGGCGTGTGGGGTGCTAATACCTTCCCCGTGCGTAAATACAACTCCCGAACCTTTCATTAAAAAGTTCGTAGATCTCGTCTTTTTCCGGTTTTTCCGACGTTTTCCTCAAATAAACGTTGGTGGCGACTCCGCGCGTATTCCTTTCGTGGAACACGCATCCCGCGAGTCTCGCGTCGCCCTCCCGCCGAAGGGTAGGTTGCGACATAGGGCACTGCACCCCCCCAAATGCGCAATAAGGAGAGATAATTTTTTGGGCTCTCGTGTCCGTAAATGCATTCATATCATGCACCGCATAAACATCTCTTCAGCATCATAATGAACATATCGTTCCTGCATTTGTCCGTTATCACATTCCCATTTTGCATGAGTCATTGCATCATCATGCATATGCGTTCAACATACTTTTTGTTCTACATGTTTGCTCATACATGATCCTTGTATTTTCCTCTACAAAACAAAAAAAAAAAAAAAAGGGAGGCATGAAAATTCATGATGCATTCTTAGTTGCATGTGTTAGGTACCATGAGCCAACCATGTTGGGATCATAAACCCATTTCTAAAATAAATAAAAAAACACAAACAACAAAACAAAATGATTGAGCATGGTACCTAATGCGTGGTTAATTAAGAAAGGATGTCTCTTCGAGCATCTCAATCTCATAATTACATTTTCCATGCCTATGAAATGTTGTTGAAGTATTGGCGATCAAAATTGCCATTCCCTGGGTTATGGGATTGAACCAAGCTCGTGCTTTTACGAAAAGGTTCATCGAGTCAAGTTGAAGCATGGAAGTAACCATCTTGCAAAAAATTGGGGCAAAAGATGGATCGGGTTACATCGTTGCTTCGTCTACTGCCAAACACATTTAGGACTGTTAATGTCCTTGTTACTTCCAGTTTCACCTTGACGATGTCATGAACCATGTTGAAAATCTAAATTGATTCAACTCCATATCTTGCGTAAAAATTCGCAATACTTCAATTGTGCATCATTCGCATACATCCATGTTGTTCATTGGGTGCATTGCTCATTGCATTCTTTCCTTGAAAAGAAAAAGAGAACCTAATCATTGTTATAAAAAAGAAAAAAAACATGCTTTACGGTGCCCTCACCGAACCTGTGCTAGAGCTAGAGTAATGGGTGAAGTAGAGGAGATACAAGAGAGGATGAAGGCCGACATGGAGGCCATGAAAGAGCGAATGGCCACGATGATGGCCATGATGAGCAAGAGGAAGATAATGGAAGCCAATGCGGTTACAATTGCCGCTACCAGCACTGTTGCTAAGGTGAACCCGATGCCCCCATCTGGCCTCGACCAAATGAATCATCCAACCTCAGCTACGGTAGGCAAAGATTTGGGAAGTACAGGCGGCCCCCATGATGTGCAAATTCAAAACAAGCATGCCTTCCTGCCATATGGCCTGCCTCCCAACTATACACCACCCAATGTGGCGTACACTCCCAATAAGAATGTCAATAACTCCACTCCTATACCCATTGAGAGCCAACAACCCCGAATGATCATGCACATGTCTCTTAAACCGTGGGGGAGACACATGAAATGCCCCACCACAATCTAGCCAACTTTGAGCCTTGCCTCGGATATGCCACTGAAGGGCAGGCAATTGGTGGTATACCCCTACAAAACCCTTTGGAGGGTCCTCAGTATCACCCACAACTACACCTCTTGCATTCCACGACAAGTAAAAACCCTCATGCTATGGCAGAAATGGGAAAGCTGGATCATCTAGAGGAAAGGCTCATGGCCATTGAAGGAGGTGAAGATTATGCTTTTGCTAACCTAGAAGAGTTGTTCCTAGTATCCAATATCATCACCCCTCTCAAGTTCAAGGTGCTGGACTTTGACAAGTACAAGGGGATTACTTGCCCCAAGAACCATCTAAAGATGTATTGTCGGAAGATGGGGGCATATGCAAAAGATGAGGAATTGTTGATACATTCCTTCCAAGAAAGTCTTACTGGGGTAGTTGTTACCTGGTACACTAACTTGGAACCTTCCCGAGTCCATTCCTGGGAGGACCTAATGGTTTCCTTCGTTAGGCAGGGTCGGTATAATGGCTTCGGATAGGATGCAACTACAAAACATGTGCAAAAAAGGGGGCACGGATCTTTCAAAGAATACGCCCAAAGGTGGAGAGACCTGGCAGCTCAAGTGGCACCTCAATGACGGAGAAAAAATGATAATTATAGTAGCCACATTACCAGTATTCTACTATGAAAAGATGGTGGGCTATACACCTTCAAGCTTTGATGATATGGTCTTCACCGACGAAAGGATCAAAGTGGGTCTAAAAAGAGGCAAATCTGATCATCATGCTTTGATAAATGCCAAAAAGACTAGGGCAAATGAAGAGGGTGAGAATGAGGGAGAAGCCCATGTTGTGACTGCCATTCCTATACAGCCAAGTTTCCCACCAACCCAACAATGTCATTACTCAGCCAATAACAAACCTTCTCCTTACCCACCGCCCAATTATCCACAAAGGCAATCCCTAAAATTAACCACAAAGCCTACCTACCGCACTTCCAATGACAAACACCACCTTTAGCGTAAACCAAAACACCAACCAAGAAATGAATTTTGCAGCGAGAAAGCCTTAGAATTCACCCCAATTCCAATGTCCTATGCTAACTTGCTCCCATATCTACTTGATAATTTAATCGTAGCCATAACCCCAGCCAAGGTTCATCAACCTCCATTTCTCCGAGAATACGATTCGAACGCATCGTGTGCTTGTCACGGAGAAGCCCCGGGGCGTTCCATTGAGCATTGTAGGGCTCTGAAGCATAAGGTACAAGGTCTAATTGATGCGGGCTGGCTGAAATTTGAGGACAATCGTGTGTAAATCCTGACATTGACAAGAGATGCCACACCAGGGGCAATTTTGAAAGCTGTTGTTAGATGTCTCTAATGACTCATCAGGATTTTCAACTTTCACCGGAAGTGGGTGCAAGCCATTGGTCTGTTTGCTCAAGCGACCTGTGCTCCTGAGTTTGGACTTCCAAGACCGTTCAATCAGAGATTACTCGTCTTGCACGTTGGTGGGGGTGCCGTAAAACAACGAGTAAAGTTCAAAACAAATAAGTTTCAAAATTAAAATAAAAAAGGGAGTTCAAAAAGAAAAAAAAGCATTTGATTGACTGTGTTTTCAAGACATTCATGTGAACTCATTTTATCATTCCGGAAAGTTTTTCTTTTTAGAGAGAAGTGAGTTATCAAGAATAGGATGTTGGACAAATGGCCTCAGTTAACTTAAGAAAAATGGGGGTTGAATTAAGATACGAAGACTATTCCCCAATTAAACTTTCACTCTCCCTCTTCGGATTAACAATGCACCCTTAACATGAATTACTCAAAAGACAATTCAAAATAAACTTCTTTAAAGCAAAAGATAAATAGCAATAAATAAAAGAAGTTTAAGGGAAGAGAGGAATGCAAACTTGATTTATACTGGTTCGGCCACTTCCCGTGCCTACGTCCAGTCCTCAAGCAACCCACTTGAGATTTTCCACTCTCTTTGTAGAACTCCTTTTACAAAGTTTGAACCACACAGGGACAACCCTTCCCTTGTGTTCAAGAATCCCCTACAACAAGAGACCCACGGTCTCTTAATCCCTTTTCAGAAATAAGAAGAAGAGAAGAAGAGATCTCTTAAAAGAGATAGATTGTACAATGAAGATCAATCAAAATTCCTTACTGAATATGCAAGTGGTTGACCAAGGAATCTTTTGAGAGGATAAAACATTTTAGTTCAGAAAAACTCTTAATCTTTTGAGAGGATAAATTTTTTGGGCAATGAAAACTCCCTTTAAGTTCGTGTTTCCAAGTCACCTTAATGGTCATTCATAAAAAAATTGAATAGGTGACTCTTGGCAATTATTTTCTGAAAATCCATGTGTAATCAATTACACATTATAAATTTTGAATTCAAATTTCTAGTGACTGCGAAAAACATTTTCAACTACTGGTAATCGATTACCATAGAGAAAATCTCAATTTGAAATGATAGAATTCTTTGGTCAAACCTTTTGTATTTTCAATTTGGAAACTTCTTCCTAAAGATTCTAGAGATCAACTTGATCATATATCTTGATTTTCTTGGATTCTTGTCTTGAGTAAAACTTAGAAGCACTTGATCCTTTAGCATCATCAAGACATCAAAACGTCTTGCTTCTACATAGGAGTCATTTAACTTAATCCATCAACTGAAAGACCTTTCAACTATTTCTCGTCCTTGGAAAATTCTTTTTGCAAGAATCAACTGCATCTTTCGTTCTTCCTCACTACGAGGTTGTGAAAACAAGACAACAATTGGTACCTCTAAGCCCTACACTGGGGCAATGAAAGGCCCCATGCATAAACCTCAAACGAACCTAGGGGCAGATTAGAAGTTCTCACCCAATAGGTTCCTTGCTACGAGGTCATGACGAAAGACAACGATTGTACCTCAAAGCCTTACACTGGGGCAATGAAAGGCACCATGCAAAAACCTCAAGCGAACCTAGGGGCAGATTAGAAGTTTTCACCCAATAGGTTCCCAGATACAAGGTCATGACGAAAGATAACATTTGGTACCCCAAAGCCTTACACTGGGGCAATGAGGGGCATCGTGCATGAGCCTCAAGTGAACATAAGGGCAGATCAAAAGTTCTCACCCGTCGATATTTTTAAACAAGAAAAAAAAAGGAGACAAACCCTGGAATTTCAATAGATTGATTAAACGTCAAACGGCTCCATTGTCGTCACTCCAAAATGGACAAGTGACTAAATCAAACAGAACATACACTCTGAGGGGGTTCTCGGAGAGATTTGCAAAAGATAGGATAAGGTTGCATGAATTATCACCTTTTTCAAAAGGACAGTCAATCTGTGTTTTCCAAAAAAATTAAATCAAAATCAAAATCACAAAATAGGGAAAGAATGTCATGAACATTGTACAACTTTCCATTGCATTGCATTGTTTCATATGAGGTCAGCATTACCAAATTTCACGACAAAGGTTGCATGCGTCTGCATCCCTAAAAATCATGTTAATTGCATAGATTTCCTACATCTCATGTCCAATCTTGTTGGATGACCGGCCCTCTCGATGAGTCGATCTCTTGCTTTCTCATAAAGGTGGACCCTTGGGTACTAGTACTTATCACCTTTAGAGGACTATATGTCCTCGCCATTAGAGGACTGCACATCCTCGCCTGCAGAGGGCTGCACGCCCTCGCCTTTAGAGGGCTACGCGTCCTCATTTTCAGTGTGCTCCATATCCACACCTTAAGAGAATATAAGGTCCTTTGCCCTTAGATGCTTAACCGAGACTTGCGCTCCCGGTTAAGGGGCCAGTAGTTTCCTTTTATCAGTTCCTGGGCCACCCCCTAATATTAGAGGGCGACCAACTGTGCGAGCACATCCAAAGAGGGAGGCTATCACGCATCTACTATGCATACCAGGGCAAGATTTCACCCGTGCCGCTGCAAAAAGTCGAGCGCGGATCATGCGCACCAACATGACCACTCTTACGTGGATATGGATGATGTTGCTATTTAGCAACGTTCTGCCCAGCGACCACAATGCCAATCTCCCCCTGCAGATGTATTAGTTGGTCTGTGCCGTCATGACATAGGTAAGTATGCACATGGCTCAATTGATTTCTAATGTCATCTATTGTTTGCAGGAATCGCGCCCACAAGACACCCAGTGGACCCGAAGAAGTCCAACAGGGCCTTGGGGTTTCCAGCTCTGGTTACGGGCCTCTGTCAGTCCTACAGGGTGCCCGTGCCCCCAGCGAGGTCATGCCATCATGACATAGGTAAGTATACATATGGTTCAACTGATTTCTGATGTCATCTATTGTTTGCAGGAATCGCGCCCACAAGACACCCAGTGGACCCGAAGAAGTCCAATAGGGCCTTGGGGTTTCCAGCTCTGGTTACGGGCCTCTATCAGTCCTACAGGGTGCCCGTTCCCCCAGCGAGGTCATGCCATCGTGACATAGGTAAGTATACATATGGTTCAACTGATTTCTGATACCATCTATTGTTTGCAGGAATGGCACCCACAAAGACACCCAGTGGACCCGGAGAAGTCCAACAGGGCCCTGGGGTTTCCAGCTCTGGTTACGGGCCTCTGTCAGTCCTATAGGGTGCCCGTTTCCCCCGGCAAGGTCACGTCATCATGACATAGGTAAGTATGCACATCGCTCAACTGATTTCTGATTTCATGTATTGTTTATAGGGATCGCGCCTGCAAGACACCCAGTGGACCCGAAGAAGTCCAACAGGGTCTTGGAGTTGTCAAGCTCTAATTACGGGTCTCTCTCAGTTCTACGAAGTACCTGTCACCTCCAGCAAGGGCATCAGGCCCCCCTACTAATCGAGCTTTCATCAAGAAGTACTGCGTCTCCAGGCAAGCGCAGGGCGAAACACCACAGCAGCCTGAGGATGGCCAGCAGCGGGCAACAGACGCACCACCATCATCTCTAGAGTTCACCTCAGCTCATCCACAAAAAGGTTAGAGCGTTGCTTACTACCCATGGCCGAGCAATAGGCGACCAAGTCCAAAGTCAAAGGTAAGCAAAGTACTAGGTCCGTGACCGACAAGCCATCATGCGTCCAGCTCAAGACGTTAAAGAAGCGCTACTAGGAGGCAACCTAGTACCTTTTAAATCTCTGCCTGTTATTTGATCACTTTTTGTTTCTCAAGTCATAGTAGGACACACCTAGTTGCTCATGATCCTAGGAATTTAAATAAAACAAGCACAAGCTCGGAAGGTAGTCATACCTCACAAAAAATATATGTATATGTGTATGTTTAGGTAGAAAGATACCTTGGATATGCATGTATATAGCAAAAATATCTCACAAAACATATATATGTATGTTTAGGTAGCAAAATACCTCATGAAAAAAAAAAGAGAGCAAAAAGAGAGCGAGCAAGAAAAGAATAAGAAAAAAAAATAGAAAGAAAAATAAAAAAAATTATAATAATAAAAAGTTGTCTAGCTAAAAAACAACATGCTTTTGAAAAGAGATGACTTCCAACTTTTCTTTGAAAAATTTTTTTGCTGATCATAACTAGCTTTTGAAAGAATGTGTATACACCTGAAGGGTGAATGCTGTGAAAATTTTCCCGGACGCCCAAAATGGACTCGAATGAATGCACAAATTGATAAAAGAACGTATTTTGGAAACACTGGGTTGACTTAAATAGGGAAAATGAATCCTGAGCCCTAGTGTCACATGACCATAAAAAACTTGATGCTTGAGTGTCCACATGGGTGCATGCATGACCAGTTTTGCATAAAATTTCCTATTCATCATTTGTTGCATGTGTATCATGGGAATAATGTGGGTACATCCCCTTTATCCCCGAATCGCTGGCCAAATCCTGACATGTATCATGACCAGCCGTTCTACAAGCCTTGAGCCAAAATCCCAACTTATCATAAACCTTGACCCAGGGTGAGAATGTCAATCCTCGCCCTCGGAAGAAAACAAAAAAAAAGAAGAAAAAGAGAAAATTCCCAATCAAAGAAGGGGAGAAAGCAAAAAAAAAGGAAAGAAAATTCCCGATCAAGGATCGGAAAAAACTGAAGAAACATCCAGAAAGGTCTTTGGGCCAGAAAATATCTAAACAATACAGAATTTTCACCAAGTAACCAAGAAAAAGGAAACCACGACCTAAAGTGGTCCTCTCCCTTTGATTGCCGACAAAATCCTGTGCGCTAGCGACTTTCTCGCCACGCACTAAACAAAAACAGAAAAAGAAAAGGCTAAAACACTCAAAGCCAAATTTCCCACCTAAAAACCATTCCCAAAATAAGTCCTATTGATCCATGATCACGCATGTAATCTTTGATTTGATAGGAAATGATTTGCAAAATCAAGTCATGACATATCTATGGTTCGGAATTAGGATAAAATACCTACCTGTGTGAGATTGATACACTTTGAGTGATTTTCTCCTATCTTTGTTGGACCCAGTGTTTCCTCTAAATGGTCGTTTAGAAATGAAATGCTAACATCCAAAATCTCATTTACGGTTATGATAAAATTTCATCAGCATACTCTCCTTCCCCGATAGACACATTGTTTTTCATCCAAAAAGCATATGTTGCTCTGATCAGTTGGAAGATTTGTCTCTTTACTAAAGCATGTTCGCATTTTGGTGAAGAAAACACTGAGACTATTTTTAGTCTCACAGTTGTCAAGAACTACGTATGTCTGAGTTCCTCATCACAAATTGAGGATACGTAGGAGCAAAAGCCCTGCTTTTGTCGACCACCCCACTTTTTGTTACCGTGACCCAAGAGTCCGGGGGCATGCGGAGCCACATGACCGTGGGATCCCCAAATTCGTATGTTCCATCTTTTATCATTTGTATGCTATCTTTTGTTTAACTAAGGGACTAATGTTTGTTTCGATTGACTTTTGTTTTGTGCATACATGTCGTTTGAACCGTTACGTTAGTATTTACTTCATTGTTGTCAATAGTGTTTTTTGAAATTTCGGAGTCGTGTGGAGTTTTTCATTTAGGAACGTCGTCCTAAAAAATAAAATGAACCAAAAATCCTAATAAAAAGAGAGAAGCGTTGTGAATAAAAGTCATGTTCGTAAAGAAAAGAAAAAAAAATTTTGTATATATACATGTATGAAAAAGGGAAATGTGTATAAAAGGATTCTGTGTGTGTAAACAATGCGTGGAGAGAAATTCTTGTGTCTGTGAGCAACGAATGTATATAAAGAAACTTTTGTATGAGCCATAGGTGTGCGTCGGAGAAAAACGAAAAAGATCTTTGAATGTAAATAGGGTTTGATCATGTGACGTAAAGAGAAAGAGTTCCAATGCGTGTACAGAAAAACTTTGTCATGTATAAGAATATAGATGTACAAAGAAGGTTTTCCTCATAAAAGACCACAGGTGTATAATTTTGTGAATGAAACAAAAAGAAAAAGAAAGAAAGACCGCAAAGATCGACATGTTATAGTTAAGAAGTATAAATCATTCGTAAAGAGCAAACGTATCTTCTGGAAACAAGGGACTGATGCTAAGAGTTTATTTTCCGGAATGAACCGAGATAAGGATGGATGAATTCATTGAACTGATGAAAGAACATAACTTGGAAACGTTGGGTCTGTCTGTGTAAATTCCCAACCGTAGTATCACAATGCCATAAACAGGATGCTTGAGTGCCCACCTAGCTGTAGCCATGACTAATTTTGCACGTTGTTTTCAAATCATCATTGTCACGCGTGCCTTATGGAGCAATATGGAAGCTCGGCCCGAGACCGACACCTTGACACCCAAATTTGTTTCGCCCCAGATATCAAGATTGGGATCTCACGATAAAAGACCCCATTGAAACACAACCTTAGACCTTTTTGAACCTTGGCCTGTACAAAAGAATCCTCATTCCTTCCCCGAAGCAAAGGACGGCGGAATCTCCTCAAGGGAGAGCGAATAGAATGCTAAAACCCGATTTCTCAAACAAAGGGATGGGGAAGGAGAAGTGAAAAGAAAGAAAAGGAAGAAATGGAAAGAAAGAAAAAGAAAAAGATGAAAATAAAGAAAAGAACAAAAGAAAGGAAGGAAGGATTCCCGATCAAAGATCAAAAGGAAGTGAAAAGGGAAAAGAAGCAATTCTCGATCAATGAAGGAAAGAGGGCAAAAATTCTTCAAGCCAGATTGCCACTCGAAATCATTTTTCGACTGGCAATATCCCACCCCATGTAAACAAAGAAAAGACCGAAACACCCAGCTTCCTCTCCAAAAACACCACCCTCGAGAAAATTCTATTGGTCCGTGATCGTACGTTTGATCTTTGATTCGATAGGAAATCGTGTGCAAAATAGAGTCATGGTGCAGTTATGATTTGGGAATAGGATAAAACACTTGCCTTGTGAGTTTTATACACTATGAGTGATTTATTTTCAGCTTAGCCCGATGTTTCCCCTACGTGTTCATTTAAAAGCTAAAAGTTGACATCCTGCCCTTCATTCTCGGTTACAAGGAAAATTACCCGTAGCACAAGTATATTGTTTCTCTAAGATATGGTGCTCTCGCGAATGATTTATTTTTCTCTGCAAAAAGCATGTTTGCCTTTTAGGTGGAAAAACCCGGTGGACCGTTCGATCCCGCCACCCTTTTTCGGAGCCACATGAATGTTATTGCTTAGGGCTGTTCATGTGTCCTCCATTTTCGAGTTTGGAGTTGTGTTCCATGATTGCCTAAGTGAGGACCCTCAAGGCAATCCTCCATTCTCACCCTTTTTCGGGGCCACATGAATGTTATTGCTTAGGGCTGTTCATGTGTTCTCCATTTTCGAGTTTGGAGCTGTGTTTCATGATTGCCTAAGTGAGGACCCTCAAGGCAATCCTCCATTCTCACCCTTTTTCGAAGCCACATGAATGTTATTGCTTAGGGCTGTTCATGTGTCCTCCATTTTCGAGTTTGGAGCTGTGTTCCATGATTGCCTAAGTGAGGACCCTCAAGGCAATCCTCCATTCTCACCCTTTTTCGAAGCCACATGAATGTTATTGCTTAGGGCTGTTCATGTGTCCTCCATTTTCGAGTTTGGAGCTGTGTTTCATGATTGCCTAAGTGAGGACCCTCAAGGCAATCCTCCATTCTCACCCTTTTTCGGAGCCACATGAATGTTATTGCTTAGGGCTGTTCATGTGTCCTCCATTTTCGAGTTTGGAGCTGTGTTCCATGATTGCCTAAGTGAGGACCCTCAAGGAAATCCTCCATTCTCACCCTTTTTCGGAGCCACATGAATGTTATTGCTTAGGGTTGTTCATGTGTCCTCCATTTTTGAGTTTGGAGCTGTGTTTCATGATTGCCTAAGTGAGGACCCTCAAGGCAATCCTCCATTCTCACCCTTTTTCGGAGCCCCATGAATGTTATTGCCTAGCGTTGTTCATGTGTCCTCCATTATCAAGCGTGAAGCCTCTGGTGACTGGGAAACACGTTATTCTGTTGTTTTTCCGGATCGGTTCCTTCTCCAAATATGTATATATGTGTATATGTATGTTATATTCGTTGTTCTGGTTGTTGTTTATATTTTGTTTTGTGCAGAAGAAAAAGAGAAGGAGTAGAGACGAGAATCGTCATCACGGAAAGGGCAGGACGGACGAAATCAGTGTCCTATCTTTGCTTTCCTCTTATCTCCGATGAGAGGTAAGTAAAGAGGGGCAACTGTCATACCCTAATTTCGTCCGGGGATTAGTATTTGATGATATACAACCTTTGATTGGTCGCTTCGGCTCACTTGGCGTCCTTGGTTGCACAATGAATGAAGTCCCGAGACGTGTCAGAAATCAAAAGGAAGCAGGCTTGCGCAATCCGTGAAATTCCGTAATGTGACGGAAATCGAAAAGAGGTGTTTTGCGCAATCCGTAAGTTTCCGTAACTTCTTCGAAAGCTAAAAAAGAGTAAATACATAATCCGTAAGGATTCGTAACCTTGCGGAAGAAAAATAAGTATCGTTACGAAATTCGTAAAGTTTCGTAACATTACGGAAAAAGAATTACCAAAAAAATAGAAAGGGGGGGTGCATTTAGTAAAAAGGGGGTGCAAATAGCAACCAGGCCCACTTGGGCCCTCCAGAAGATTCCTCCAGAAGGCTGTTGCTTCTGGAGGAAGCAACCTTGCTTGCCTGGGCGAGTTGGGCGGCAAGCTTCTCCCCTATTTTGCTATAAATAGGGGGAGAAGTGAAGAACAAAAGGGTTCAGCCTCTTAGGCACTTCTCTCTCTCTCGAAATTGCTGAGGAAAATTATTTCCGTGAAGAAAATCCAAGCCGAGGCGCTTCTGTAACGTTTCCGTGAGTAATTACGCAAAGATTCTCGACCGTTCTTCAAGATTCATCGTTCGTTCTTCGTTTTCTTCAATCTTCAACGGGTAAGTACCTCAAACCGAGCTTTTCAATTCATTCTATGTACCCGTGGTGGTCCACATTTTGTTTCATTTATTTTTATTCTCGTTTTCATTTACTTTTTATACCCCTTTTTGACGTGCTTAAGCCATTTATTTAAGTCATTTCTCGCTTAATCTAAAAATAAAATAAATTTTCACCGATCGTTTGAATTGTATCATCCGTTAATTTCGGTTAAAATGAATTCCGACCGTTCGGTCGTGCCGTAACCACGTTGGGAATCAAAAAAGAGGTAAAATAATAATATAATAATCAAAAAATACCCTTTTAGTAAAATAAAGCGAAAAATCAATCGAACATTTTCTCTTTGGGATTTCTCATTCTTAATTGAATTGACTAATAAACTAAAGTGAAACTAAGGCTAAAATCAAACTCGCCTAGTCAAGCTCGTCCACAAAAATAGGTTTTTGAAAGTTTATCATTTCAGTTTCTTACTAAGTAAAATGGATCATTTTTAAGGTCCAACGCCTTAAAATGATCACCTTTCAAAGTAAAAGAATCACTTGATTCACGCATAAGAAAGAACTACGTAGGTCTGATTTCCTCTCCAAAGGAGGGTACGTAGGAGCAAGAGCCCTGCTTTTGTTGACCTCAAAAAATAAAAAGAAATAAAATTTAAGATAACACAATTCCACAATTCTAAAAAATAGACTGTTGTCCTTTGAGACAAACGCGAGAGGTGCTAATACCTTCCTCAAGCGTAAATATAACTCCCGAACTTAGAATTTTCATTTTGACCGGTTTCCTTCGGTTTTCCCGATGTTTTCCACAAATAAACGTTGGTGGCGACTCCGCGCATCTTTCCTCCTTTGGGAAGCGCACCCGTGAGCCTTGCCCGCGAAGGGCACATTGCGACACCCCTTACCCATGGCCGCATGTCCCGCACGCGCTTCTCCGTGGGCCAAGCATTAGCGTAAAACTCTAGGACTATATCTGGGTCAAACTTAGCCATGGGAGTGACCAGCGACACCCAACGCCGGTGAACTATATCTTCCTAAAAATTTGTGTACTCATCATCCCCGAGCTAGACGCGTCTCTCTCGGTGGAACGGCCATCCTTTGATGGCCTCGAAACGCTGTTGGTGCTCTGCGCTCCTGAAACGATGGCTGTCAAACTCAGGAGCGGCGCTAGTTCCTTCTGCCGCGGTGTCCCTCCTAGATCTCTTTGCGGAGAGCTTCCTCGGTGGCATTTCCTGCAAGGACAACATTTGGAAAGTTAGTTTACAAGAAATATACCAATCATTACAAACAAGAGCCAAACAACACTTCATATGGCGCGAGTGTAAACATGCACTTTATAAAATAATCATATTGGGGCCGTGCTATTTTATGACACATACGCATTTGCACACATAAAAATTTTGTGAGAAGCATTTTACGACACATATCCATGTGCATATTTTTTGACAAACCTTTTCATGCTACATCCTATATATATACACATTTTTTGGAAGGCTTCTTTTGCTACCTACTCACAAATACACATATTTTGAAAAACACTTTTACGCTACCCATCCAAGCATTTTGTAAGGCACTTCATGCTATATATATTCATATTATGGAAGGCATTTTCCTGCTATATATATTCATATTTTGCAAGGCATTTTATTCAACATTTTGCAAGGCATTTCATGCTACATATTTACATACATACATATTATCGAAGGGCTTTTTCATGCTATCTAAGCGCAAGGCATTCCTCATGAGACAGCAAGCTTTGAATTCTAGTCAAAAAAACTCCTCAAACATATTCTAATACTCATGCTTCTTTTACATTCAAAACCAGAAACTTGGATTCCTAGGCATGAGTCATCCTTTTGGCACTTTAGTCTAGCTTCCACAAACTACCCACACACTCACAATGTGCACAATTTATTTCGCAAGCTAAGTTCCACAAAATCATGCGCAAATGCCATTGAGGCATTTCACCGAACACTTGGTGGGCGCATGTTTAAGCATGAAAATCAAGGGAATGGGGGCAATGTGGCATGCCCCCATTATCTCAGAATGCACCCTAGGCCTAAGACCATCCCCTACAACCCCACGATTCAACTAAAACAAGCAATAATTCAAGGATAAATCCCTCACGTTTTAAGCAAACACATGCAACTTAGAGCACCAAAATATATCAATGGAAAGCCAAAGAGCCCAAGAATGAGGTACTTACTTGTTGGAGATGAATAATAGAGCAAAATGGAATCAAAAACACGAAAAGTGGTGACCTAGGGGCTGCAAAAATGGTGATTCTCGTAGCTTTCTTTTTGAATGAAGGGGGGGGGGAAGAGTTTTTGGTGCAGAAACCTTCCCCCTTCCCCCTTTTTACCCATTTCGTGCAAGGGTTGCTCGCCCAGGCGAGCTCAGCTCGCCCAAGCGAGCTAACCTGCATTTTTTTTTGGCGAAACAAGTAAGACTCCTAAGGGTCAGCATTCGCTTACTCGAAACCCCTCATGGTAGATCAGGCAACTAATGCTTACTTTATAGACACGACAACAATAATTACTGGAGATTTTAAAGGATACTGGGCTGCTTCACAGTGACGCTTTCCGTTTGTCCTGGGCTAAGCAAAGGATGACGACCTATTGGTCATGACCCTAGCCACTCCTTGCGTCCGTCCCTAAGTACCTAAAAGTAGGAAACAACAATGTGTGGCAAATCGTGACCACGTCGTCGTCTTACCTTGATTGGTTTCTACCTCTGACCTTGTCTCGACCTCTGACCGTTGCCTAAGACGATTCTGCCCCTGTTTATCACAAATTATGCATGCGTATGCGTATGCATGAATGTTTTCAAATGCAATAATCTTCTTAGTGAAAGCTGGTTAGGTTCAATTTTAATTAAGCGCTTGGGGCACCCTATCGCAACCTACCCTTCGGCGGGAGGGCGACGCGTGACTCGCGGGTGCGTGTTCCAAAAGAGGAATACGCGCGGAGTCGCCACCAACGTTTATTTAGGGAAACGTCAGAAAAAACAGAAAAGACGTGATCAACGAACTTTAAGTGAAAGGTTCGGGAGTTGTATTTACGCACGGGGAAGGTATTAGCACGCCACGCGTCCGTCACAAGAGACGACAACCTTTAATTAAATGTGCAAACATGACTTCAATTTTTATGTTCCCTTTTACGTCTTTATTTCTTTTTGTACTTTTTATACTTTTTATCTTTTTCCGGTCGACGAGGGGGTTTCCCTTGCTCCTATGTATTCCATAATTGCGATAAGGAAATCAGACCTACGTAGTTCTTTGTGAACAAAGTGTTTGGTTAAGTTGTCTTTATCCTTTTTGCAAGACATGTATTCCGACCACCCCATTTTCGACTTGCTTCCTGTGGTCTAATTCCTACGCCGAGATTTGGACTATCTTGGAAATTCTAGCTAATGAGGGATAGAACCCTGTGAAGAGGTATGGTTTCCTCCCCCCTAGAGGGCATCCTAGGATCTCTTCAAATTCTTCCACCATGGGTGATAGCTGGAAGTCCCCAAAGGTGAAGCACCTCAACGGCTGATCATAATACTGGGCGAGGGAGGCAATGGCCTCTGTAGAGACTTCTATCATGGCTAGGTCCCAGATTTTACCGTAAGCTTTGCGAAAAGCTTGCCGCTGGAGCTGACCCATCAACTGCCCTAATTCTTTTAGACTGGTGATCCCTAGGCTCTTGACCTTGACTTGATAGAATCTCTTTTTAAGCAAAGGCATTTGACTTGATCCCATGTTTTACAAAAGTGAACAAAAATCGGTGCGAATCAAAACCCCAACATCTATCATGGGTGGAATGGATGAACGCACACGAATGCAATTTAGGAACACGGGAGCCCGGGAAATTGTCTCCTTCTTAGATACAACATCTTGGGGTAGCAAAGTGCCCGACGTATGTATTAAAGAAGGTGACACAGACCGTCCGTTGGTTTTCCAATGTGCATGATGCATATGCGAAAGGCGCAACGCGGGAATGCACAGTATGACAATATTCACAAAATATAAGCAAAAGGGTACGTGACACTTATGCATGGCAGTGTGAAAAATGGCACGCAGCGTGTCCGCTCCGTGCCCCTATTCAAAGGACCTATATAGGAGGGAGCTAACAAGGCTTTTAGTGATAATTCCCAAGGCGGTCATATCTCTCTTGAAGGTCTCTAGAGGTATCATCCCCTTCGAAGAACATATTGCAGCAGTAGGCACTACTAGCAACAATACATTTTCAAAGAGGAAAACTCTAGATGAGGGTTCACTATAATCAAGCAAGTCGGAGACCTAACATGATCACAGATTCACCTCCACTCCTTATGTTCCCATGAACCCGGGTATAGGGCCCTTTTTCAACTCACAGTGTGTGCAAATAGTGTTGGTGTTTGTGTGCATCAAATGAATAAATATTTACCTCATGCATACATTTTAAAACGTGAAATTCTGATACCAATGACAGATGTCGTACCGGATGTCACGACATCACGCTTCAGAACATGCAGATTATATTTGACAGTATGAACAGATTAAACAAGTAAATAACACAAGAGAATTGTTAACCCAGTTCGGTGCAACGTCACCTATATCTGGGGGCTACCAAGCCAGGGAGGAAATCCACTAAAATAGTGTTAGTTCGAAGATCTAACAGCCACTGTTTACAACCTTCTCACCTAACCACTACCCGTGCAACCTCTACCTAAGAGCCACTCTTAGATATGAGAACCCCTCTCACTCCCTCTCAATCACTCTCCCGTGTTTACAATTAAATCAAATACACACCAGAGATTGCTCTCTGAACAATAGAGATCAACTCTACACACTCAGGTCCAACACTTGATGTTAGGGTAACATCAAGGTGGCTCACAAAACACTCAAGTCCCAAAACTCACAAAATAACTCTTCAATCCCGGACTTGGTGGAAAACTCGTGCAGCCTTCATGTTTATATAGCAGTGTGCGTATCTGGGCTGCAACAACTTGCGCTGGATGAGATCTATCATTTTCCTGAAAATCTGCACTTAAAGATCTAAGAGATAAAGCTTGATCTTTTAGTTTTTTATCTTTAATCTTTAATCCCTGAACGAACTATTCAAGTTTGTAATTCGAACTTTAATTATCTTTTAATTCGTTCCTAAAGATAGATCGCCAAATCTGTTGCTAACTGCACATTAATCTGTTAAAGATATAACAGATTTATGTGTCCAGTATTTTCGGGCAAGATGTCCTGGACATCGTATCCGACATCGTGGATCCTGCAGCTTCAATTCTTCATTTGACATTTTATCTTGCCTTGTGCATTGTGCAGCCCAATCTGATTCCTTGACATAACGTTGGACATCATGTGCAGCAACTCCAGCTTTTCTTCATTGTCTAAGTGCTTATGTTTTAACAAAATTTTAGCCAATCTTTTAAAACTCAGTAAAGCTAAGCACTAACAATCTCCCCCTTTGGCAAATTTTGTCTAAAACATACTTAGACACTTCCTGAGCAGGTACGAGCAGTTATGCAATTGGGATCAGCAACTTTCATTATCAGAGTAATCAAGCACAGCAGTATCTGTAGTGGCGACAGCAAAATTCTGCAAGTTGCAAGTCGTTTCCAGGATGTCAAGACATCTCATGTGACATCAGCTTTTTGCTCCCCCTGTCTCCATGCTCTTACTGCAGCATCTTCTATCAGCTACTAGTCTTTTCCAGGATGTCAAGACATCTCATGTGACATCAGCTTTCTGCTCCCCCTGTCTCCATGCTCTTACTGCAGCATCTTCTATCAGCTACTAGTAGTTACAGTAGCTTACATCAGTCATCATCAGCAGCAGCAGTCTCCCCCTCAAAATCATATACATACAACTCCCCCTCAACATCATATACATACAACTCCCCATCAACATCATGAATCATGCATAATACTACTATTGCATACATAGTATCCTACTACTCAAAATCATAAATCATGCATAATATAATACTATTACTCCCCCTTTTTAGACAGAATTTGACAAAAGTAGAATGCATGCAAATATTACAGACCAATAGCAATCAATTGTTCAAAGGGACATGCCCCTATAGCTAGTAAAAAGCAAAAATAAAGGTCTGATGGTCATGGGGTGGCATCAGAATCATCATCATCTGATTCTGTATCCTCTACTGCATCTTCTTCTTCCTCAGCAGCTTCTTCTTCTTCCTCAGCTGCTTCTTCTTCTTCCTCAGCTGCTTCACCATTATCAATGCCACTGTCTGAGAGTCTTTTGATCAGGCGTTCCAGCTCCAGTTTCTTCTCTGTGGTGGCTTTAATGGTTGCTTCCAGCACCTTGCATGTGTCCTTGAGTTCAGCAATCAAAGCATCCTTGGACACAGCACCTGAAACAGCAGCTTTCCCTGATGTCGAGACAATGTCTGGGACATGTGTCCCCTCAAACAGTTTGTAATGCAGGGACAGAGCCGATTCTCTCTTCATCACAGAGTCAATGTTGTTTAAAATATTGGGATGTTGACTCAACATAATGCCACACAATACAGTTGGGAAGGCAATGGGTAATTTGACAGCAAAAGATTCTGAATGCTTAACAGTTTGGTCAAAAATATAGTTTCCAAAATTAAATTTGGACTTGGTTCCAACAGCATACAGAAATTTACCCAAACCTGTGGCAACAGTGGAAGTATGATTGGTGGGTACCCAGTTTGCAGCGCCAATCCTATGCAGGATTGCATACTTCACACTTAGCTTCCCTGCAGAAAGCTTCCCTTTCTTTGGCCAATGCTGGACTTGTTTGGCAGTGATTTCCTTGGCAATTTGATGCTCAGAAACAGCAATATCCACCACTCCTTCAGTTGGTCTGCCCAGGTATTTGTTGATTACAGCAGGGGAGAATCTAACACATTTTCCTCTGACAAACACTTTCTGATAATCATCACTCTTTCTGTTTGTTATGTCAGAGGGAATGTTGACAATGAATTCCCTGACTAGACTTTCATAGCAATCTCCCAACTTGGTGACAGTTTTCAGCAGTCCAACAGCCTTGATGAGGTCCATGATCTCCTTGCAATCCAAGGCATCTCTTCCCAGTTCTCTTTCAACAGCAAGTCTGCGTTGATATACAAATTTCCACCTTTCAACATTGCCAATGGAGTGGAATGAAATGTTGTCCAATGGTGCATCAGGGACATTTCCAGGCACCTTTTTTCCTGATTTCTTGGCCCTCTTGATGTCGAGAACATCTAGTTCGACATCATCATCAGAATCAGATGAGGAAATTTCTTTCCTCTTCTTGGAAGGAATTGCAACTTTGCTCCATCTGGATGTGGTAGGAGTGATTGGTGTGCTCTTCTTCTGTGCCATAGTTTTGATTCGTCCAGACCTAGTAATGGGGGTTTTCCCCTTTCTGCTTTGTAATCTTTCTGCAATGCCAGGTGCCAACTTGTAGGCAATGGGTTCCTCATCAGATTCTACTTCTTCTAGGTCAATGAGGTCACCTGGAGCAGGTTCTGGTGCCCTTGGTGCAGGGGTTTCCTCTGTGGCTTGATCCTCTTCCTCTGTTGATTCCTCTTTTCTGGATGAAGAGAGGACTTCAGCATTTGGGGTGGAAGATGTTGGAACATCTTTATCAGCATCAGGGACAGATACATTTGGGGTGGAAGATGTTGGAACATCTTCATCAGCATCAGGGACAGAAGCATTTTTCAAAATGCTACTCACAATACTGCGGATCTTCTTATCCATCTCCGGGTCTACTTCCCTAGGACTTGTTGCAAGGCTAGGGTTTTCAGAAATCTTCACTCCCTGTTGTCTTTTGGGAACCAGTTTCTCAGGAACAGGGGCTTGACCAGGAATCATTTGTATGGGTTGGATATGGAATTCAGGTTGTTCCTGGTTTGATGGTGCTTTGGTGGATGATGGAGATGATGGTACAGAGGGTGAACCAGGAGATGAAGTATCTTTTGGTGAGGTAGCCATGGAGAAGCAGAGCCTTTGGAGTGGTTTCGTAAATCTCTGAGAGCTGTTGGGGAAAGCTGAAAGCGAGATTACCACTAAAATATGAGTTTGAATGAGGAATGTAGAGGGACGTGTGAAGCAACGGTCGAATTTGTTTTGGCCCAGTAGAGAACGCGCTATTAACGTTTGAGCACGTTCAGATAAAAGTAATTGCTATAAATCCTCTAGCAGACAAATGCCCAGCTTGCCCCTCAGTTTTTCAAACTGATTTGCATCCAATGCCTTTGTGAAAATATCTGCTATTTGTTCCTCAGTGTCAACATGCTCCAGTGTGATAACTTTATCATCAACAAGATCTCTAATATAGTGATGTCTAATGTCAATGTGCTTGGTTCTGCTGTGTTGAACAGGATTTTTAGAAATATTAATAGCACTCAAGTTGTCACAGTACAATGTCATGACATCTTGTTCGACATTGTACTCCTTGAGCATCTGCTTCATCCAAACTAGTTGTGAACAGCTGCTTCCTGCTGCAATATACTCTGCTTCTGCAGTAGATAGGGACACACAGTTCTGCTTCTTGCTGAACCATGAAATAAGATTGGTTCCCAAATAGAAGCATCCACCAGAAGTGCTTTTTCTGTCATCTGCACTTCCAGCCCAATCAGCATCACAATACCCAACCAGCATTGAATCTGAACAATGACAGTACATAATCCCATAGTCACTGGTGCCATTTACATATTTCAGAATTCTCTTTACTTGATTCAAGTGACTTATCTTAGGGTTGGCTTGATATCTTGCACAAACACCTACTGCAAAAGTGATGTCAGGTCTGCTTGCTGTTAAATATAGTAAGCTCCCAATCATGCTTCTGTACAGACTTTGATCAACACTGGTGCCAGCTTCATCCTTTGACAGCTTCAAGTGAGTAGGTGCAGGTGTTCTTTTATGGCTGGCATTTTCCATCCCAAACTTCTTGACAATGTTCTTTGCATACTTGCTTTGTGAGAGGAATATGGAGTCTTCCATCTGCTTCACTTGGAGTCCTAGAAAATAAGTCAGCTCTCCAACAAGACTCATCTCAAATTCAGATTGCATCTGTTGGACAAAATGTCGAAGCATCTCATTCGACATCCCTCCAAACACAATGTCATCAACATATATCTGTGCTATCATCAAGTTTTCAGCATCTTGTTTGACAAAGAGAGTCTTGTCAATTCCTCCCTTCCTATACCCTTGCTGAGTAAGGAACTCTGTTAGCCTTTCATACCAAGCTCTTGGAGCTTGCTTCAATCCATAGAGAGCCTTCTTGAGCCTGTATACATGATCTGGATGAGTTGGATCTACAAATCCCTTTGGCTGCTCCACATAGACTTCTTCATTCAGGTATCCATTCAGAAACGCGCTCTTCACATCCATCTGGTACAGCTTGAATTTGAGGATGCAAGCTACACCAAGTAACAATCTGATGGACTCAAGTCTAGCAACAGGGGCGAAAGTTTCATCAAAGTCTACACCTTCAATCTGAGTGTAGCCTTGAGCAACAAGTCTGGCCTTGTTTCTGGTTATAACACCTTCTTCATTGGTTTTGTTCTTGAAGATCCACTTGGTGCCAATCACATTAGTTCCCTCGGGTCTAGGAACTAGCTCCCAAACTTCATTCCTTTTGAATTGCCCCAATTCTTCTTGCATAGCATTGATCCAGAACTCATCAGTCAGTGCCTCTTTCACATTCTTTGGCTCAGTTTTGGAGACAAAGCATGAATTGGAGACAATCTCAATCTCCCTTGATCTTGTAGTGACTCCTCTGTTTGGATCTCCTATAATCAGCTCCTTGGGGTGCATCTTCTGGATTTTAATGGAGGGTCTTTTGTCAGGTTGATTGATGTTTGGTTCGTCTGTAGCAGAATCAGAGTTTTCTGCATTTTCTGCACTTTTAGCTGTGTCTGCATTATCTCCCGATGTTCTGACATCTTCTTCGACATCCTTCTTTCTTGCTGGAGTTAGATCATCAACAACCACATTGATGGATTCCATCACAGTTCTGGTTCTGGAATTGAATACTCTATATGCTCTGCTGTTTGTGGAGTATCCCAAGAATATTCCTGCATCACTTTTTGGATCCATCTTTCTCCTTTGCTCTCTATCTGCCAAAATGTAACATGGACTTCCAAAGATGTGGAAGTGCTTGACAGTTGGCTTCCTCCCTTTCCAGATTTCATACAGTGTGGTTGGAGTCCCTCTTCTAAGTGTGACTCTGTTGTGGATGTAGCATGCTGTGTTCATGGCTTCAGCCCAGAGATTATAGGGAAGTTCTTTGGCATGAAGCATGACCCTAGCAGCTTCTTGCAAAGTCCTGTTTTTCCTTTCAACTATGCCATTTTGTTGTGGTGTAATGGCTGCAGAGAACTCATGAGTGATGCCTTCAGATGTGCAAAATTCAGTAAACTTGCTGTTTTCAAACTCTCTGCCATGGTCACTCCTGATTCTCTTGATGACACAGTCTTTTTCTCTTTGAAGTCTTAGACTTAATTCTTTGAATACTTCAAAGGTGTCTGATTTCTCTCTGATAAAGTTGACCCAGGTAAATCTGGAGAAATCATCCACAACAACATAGGCATACCTCTTTCCTCCAAGGCTTTCAACTTGCATAGGCCCCATCAAGTCCATGTGAAGTAGTTCCAGCACCCTGGAAGTGGTCTGATGTTGAGGCTTCTGATGGGACATCTTGACTTGCTTTCCAATCTGACATTCACCACAGATTCTGCCTTCTTCTATTTTCAGATTGGGAATGCCTCTAACAGCACCTTTGTCAATGATTTTCTTCATGCCTCTTAAGTGCAGATGTCCAAATCTTTGATGCCATATTTTGACTTCATCTTCTTTGGAGAATAGACATGTGGAGGAGTAACTGGTTTCTTGAGGTGTCCATAGGTAACAGTTGTCCTTTGATCTGCTGCCCTTCATTAGGACTTCACTCCTCTCATTTGTCACCAAGCATTCTGACTTTGTGAAGTTTACATTGAATCCTTCATCACACAACTGACTGATGCTGATCAAGTTCGCAGTCAGTCCCTTCACCAGCAGTACTTTGTTCAGACTAGGAAGTCCATCATGGACTAGCTTCCCATTCCAGTGATCTTTCCTTTAGAGCCATCTCCAAATGTCACATAGCTAGTGGAGCAAGGTTCAATGTTCACCAGGAATTCTTTAACTCCTGTCATGTGTCTGGAACAGCCGCTATCTAGGTACCAATCTTCCTTAGCTGATGCTCTAAGTGAAGTATGAACAACAAGACTAACAGTCTTGTGTTTTGGAACCCACATCATCTTCCTTCCGCTGCTGCTACCTTGAGTTCCATGATGTGGATGGCCATGTAAATGATAGCAAAAGGGCTTTATGTGACCATACTTGCCACAGTAGTGACACCTCCACTTCATTCTTTTGCTCTTTTTCTGCTGCGTTCCATGATGTCGAGACCGATGTTGTGACATCGTGGCTCCAGTGCTGTTTTGGCAGGAACAAATTCTGTCATGGTCGTTCTGCCAGCAGATTTATGATTAAATCCAAGTCCTCTCTGGTTTCCAACATTCTTCCCAAGCTGTAGCACCTCATCAAGCAAATCTGAGCCTTTATTCAGCATCTTTATGATTTTGTCATGTTTTCCAGTTTAGAGTTCAGAAAACCAATTTCTCCTTTAAGTTCAGAGATTTCCTCTCATGTGCCTCCTTCTCAGCCTCCAGATTTGCAATGACCTTCTTTAGTTGTGCTTCTTGCTGAGAATCTTCTCACTTTTGATGCATAGTTCTCTATAGGATATAGCAGCTCATCAAAAGTGATTTCACTATCTGTATCACTTGAATCTTCAGCAGATTCAAATCTCCCAGTGAGTGCATTCACATCTCTGCAGAATCACTTCTTGTTCACTCTCTGTATCATCAGACCGACATACAGAAAGTCCTTTCCTCTGCTTCTTGAGATGAGTGGGACATTCAGCTTTGATGTGTCCATAGCCTTCACACCCATGGCATTGAATTCCTTTGTTGTGACTGGGCTTTTCATCTGACCTTCTCTGGTATTCACTACCTTTCCTGATGTCGAAAGGGATGTTCCGGACATGTGGTTTCTGCCTCCTATCCATTCTGTTCAACACTTTGTTGAACTGTTTTCCAAGGAGCACACTGCATTAGTCAGACCTTCATCAGTATCCAGGTCATACTCATCTTCTTCTCCTTCATCATTGGACACGAACGCCAGGTTCTTGCTCTTCTTTTCAGTCCTATCCGAGAGTCCTAGCTCAAAGGTTTGAAGGGAACCAATGAGTTCATCTACTCTCATGTTGCAAATGTCTTGGGCCTCCTCTATTGCAGTGACTTTCATGTCAAATCTCTTAGGCAAAGATCTGAGGATCTTTCTCACCAGCTTTTCATCTGTCATCCTTTTCCCCAAGGCAGTGCAAGCATTGGCGATTTCAAGAATGTTCATGTGGAAGTCATGAATACACTCTTCCTCCTTCATCTTCAGATTTTCGAATTTTGTAGCCAATAGTTGCAATCTGGACATCTTCACTTTGGAGGTTCCTTCATGAGTGGTTTTTCAGTATCTCCATGCATCCTTGGCCACAGTGCATGTTTGATCAGTCTGAAGATATTCTTGTCAACTCCATTGAATAGAGCATTCAAGGCTTGGAGTTTCCAAGTGCCATTCGTCTTCTTCTTTGTCATGACATCTTGTTCGACATTGTACTCCTTGAGCATCTGCTTCATCCAACTAGTTGTGAACAGCTGCTTCCTGCTGAATATACTCTGCTTCTGAGTAGTAGGGACACAACAGTTCTGCTTCTTGCTGAACCATGAAATAAGATTTGGTTCCCAAATAGAAGCATCACCCAGAAGCTTTTTCTCATCTGCACTTCCAGCCCAATGAGCATCACAATACCCAACCAGCATTGAATCGAACAATGACAGTACATAATCCATAGTCACTGGTCCATTTACATATTTCAGAATTCCTCTTTACTTGATTCAAGTGACTTATCTTAGGGTTGCTTGATATCTTGCACAAACACCTACTGCAAAAGTGATGTCAGGTCTGCTTGCTGTTAAATATAGTAAGCTCCAATCATTGCTTCTGTACAGACTTTGATCAACACTGGTGCCAGCTTCATCCTTTGACAGCTTCAAGTGAGTAGGTGCAGTGTTCTTTTATGGCTGGCATTTTCCATCCCAAACTTCTTGACAATGTTCTTTGCATACTTGCTTTGTGAGAGGAATATGGAGTCTTCCATCTGCTTCACTTGGAGTCCTAGAAATAAGTCAGCTTCTCCAACAAGACTCATCTCAAATTCAGATTGCATCTGTTGGACAAAATGTCGAAGCATCTCATTCGACATCCTCCAAACACAATGTCATCAACATATATCTGTGCTATCATCAAGTTTTCAGCATCTTGTTTGACAAAGAGAGTCTTGTCAATCCTCCCTTCCTATACCCTTGCTGAGTAGGAACTCTGTTAGCCTTTCTTACCAAGCTCTTGGAGCTTGCTTCAATCCATAGAGAGCCTTCTTGAGCCTGTATACATGATCTGGATGAGTTGGATCTACAAATATCCCTTGGCTGCTCCACATAGACTTCTTCATTCAGGTATCCATTCAAAACGCGTCTTCACATCCATCTGGTACAGCTTGAATTTGAGGATGCAAGCTACACCAAGTAACAATCTGATGGACCTCAAGTCTAGCAAACAGGGGCGAAGTTTCATCAAAGTCTTTACACCTTCAATCTTGAGTGTAGCCTTGAGCAACAAGTCTGGCCTGTTTCTGGTTATAACACCTTCTTCATTGGTTTTGTTCTTGAAGATCCACTTGGTTGCCAATCACATTAGTTCCCTCGGGTCTAGGAACTAGCTCCCAAACTTCATTCCATTTTTGAATTGCCCCAATTCTTCTTGCATAGCATTGATCCAGAACTCATCAAGTCAGTGCCTCTTTCACATTCTTTGGCTCAGTTTTGGAGACAAAGCATGAATTGGAGACAATTCTCAATCTCCCTTGATCTGTAGTGACTCCCTCTGTTTGGATCTCCTATAATCAGCTCCTGGGTGCATCTTCTGGATTTTAATGGAGGGTCTTTTGTCAGGTTTGATTGAGTTGGTTCGTCTTGTAGCAGAATCAGAGTTTTCTGCATTTTCTGCACTTTTAGCTGTGTCTGCATATCTCCCGATGTTCTGACATCTTCTTCGACACCTTCTTTCTTGCTGGGAGTTAGATCATCAACAACCACATTGATGGATTCCATCACAGTTCTGTTTCTGGAATTGAATACTCTATATGCTGCTTGTTTGTGAGTATCCCAAGAATATTCCTGCATCACTTTTTGGATCCATCTTTCTCCTTTGCTCTCTATCTGCCAAAATGTAACATGGACTTCCAAAGATGTGGAAGTGCTTGACAGTTGGCTTCCTCCCTTTCCAGATTTCATTCATGAATCATGCATAATACTACTATTGCATACATAGTATCCTACTACTCAAAATCATAAATCATGCATAATATAATACTATTACTCCCCCTTTTTAGACAGAATTTGACAAAAGTAGAATGCATGCAAATATTACAGACCAATAGCAATCAATTGTTCAAAGGGACATGCCCCTATAGCTAGTAAAAAGCAAAAATAAAGGTCTGATGGTCATGGGGTGGCATCAGAATCATCATCATCTGATTCTGTATCCTCTACTGCATCTTCTTCTTCCTCAGCAGCTTCTTCTTCTTCCTCAGCTGCTTCTTCTTCTTCCTCAGCTGCTTCACCATTATCAATGCCACTGTCTGAGAGTCTTTTGATCAGGCGTTCCAGCTCCAGTTTCTTCTCTGTGGTGGCTTTAATGGTTGCTTCCAGCACCTTGCATGTGTCCTTGAGTTCAGCAATCAAAGCATCCTTGGACACAGCACCTGAAACAGCAGCTTTCCCTGATGTCGAGACAATGTCTGGGACATGTGTCCCCTCAAACAGTTTGTAATGCAGGGACAGAGCCGATTCTCTCTTCATCACAGAGTCAATGTTGTTTAAAATATTGGGATGTTGACTCAACATAATGCCACACAATACAGTTGGGAAGGCAATGGGTAATTTGACAGCAAAAGATTCTGAATGCTTAACAGTTTGGTCAAAAATATAGTTTCCAAAATTAAATTTGGACTTGGTTCCAACAGCATACAGAAATTTACCCAAACCTGTGGCAACAGTGGAAGTATGATTGGTGGGTACCCAGTTGCAGCGCCAATCCTATGCAGGATTGCATACTTCACACTTAGCTTCCCTGCAGAAAGCTTCCCTTTCTTTGGCCAATGCTGGACTTGTTTGGCAGTGATTTCCTTGGCAATTTGATGCTCAGAAACAGCAATATCCACCACTCCTTCAGTTGGTCTGCCCAGGTATTTGTTGATTACAGCAGGGGAGAATCTAACACATTTTCCTCTGACAAACACTTTCTGATAATCATCACTCTTTCTGTTTGTTATGTCAGAGGGAATGTTGACAATGAATTCCCTGACTAGACTTTCATAGCAATCTCCCAACTTGGTGACAGTTTTCAGCAGTCCAACAGCCTTGATGAGGTCCATGATCTCCTTGCAATCCAAGGCATCTCTTCCCAGTTCTCTTTCAACAGCAAGTCTGCGTTGATATACAAATTTCCACCTTTCAACATTGCCAATGGAGTGGAATGAAATGTTGTCCAATGGTGCATCAGGGACATTTCCAGGCACCTTTTTTCCTGATTTCTTGGCCCTCTTGATGTCGAGAACATCTAGTTCGACATCATCATCAGAATCAGATGAGGAAATTTCTTTCCTCTTCTTGGAAGGAATTGCAACTTTGCTCCATCTGGATGTGGTAGGAGTGATTGGTGTGCTCTTCTTCTGTGCCATAGTTTTGATTCGTCCAGACCTAGTAATGGGGGTTTTCCCCTTTCTGCTTTGTAATCTTTCTGCAATGCCAGGTGCCAACTTGTAGGCAATGGGTTCCTCATCAGATTCTACTTCTTCTAGGTCAATGAGGTCACCTGGAGCAGGTTCTGGTGCCCTTGGTGCAGGGGTTTCCTCTGTGGCTTGATCCTCTTCCTCTGTTGATTCCTCTTTTCTGGATGAAGAGAGGACTTCAGCATTTGGGGTGGAAGATGTTGGAACATCTTTATCAGCATCAGGGACAGATACATTTGGGGTGGAAGATGTTGGAACATCTTCATCAGCATCAGGGACAGAAGCATTTTTCAAAATGCTACTCACAATACTGCGGATCTTCTTATCCATCTCCGGGTCTACTTCCCTAGGACTTGTTGCAAGGCTAGGGTTTTCAGAAATCTTCACTCCCTGTTGTCTTTTGGGAACCAGTTTCTCAGGAACAGGGGCTTGACCAGGAATCATTTGTATGGGTTGGATATGGAATTCAGGTTGTTCCTGGTTTGATGGTGCTTTGGTGGATGATGGAGATGATGGTACAGAGGGTGAACCAGGAGATGAAGTATCTTTTGGTGAGGTAGCCATGGAGAAGCAGAGCCTTTGGAGTGGTTTCGTAAATCTCTGAGAGCTGTTGGGGAAAGCTGAAAGCGAGATTACCACTAAAATATGAGTTTGAATGAGGAATGTAGAGGGACGTGTGAAGCAACGGTCGAATTTGTTTTGGCCCAGTAGAGAACGCGCTATTAACGTTTGAGCACGTTCAGATAAAAGTAATTGCTATAAATCCTCTAGCAGACAAATGCCCAGCTTGCCCCTCAGTTTTTCAAACTGATTTGCATCCAATGCCTTTGTGAAAATATCTGCTATTTGTTCCTCAGTGTCAACATGCTCCAGTGTGATAACTTTATCATCAACAAGATCTCTAATATAGTGATGTCTAATGTCAATGTGCTTGGTTCTGCTGTGTTGAACAGGATTTTTAGAAATATTAATAGCACTCAAGTTGTCACAGTACAATGTCATGACATCTTGTTCGACATTGTACTCCTTGAGCATCTGCTTCATCCAAACTAGTTGTGAACAGCTGCTTCCTGCTGCAATATACTCTGCTTCTGCAGTAGATAGGGACACACAGTTCTGCTTCTTGCTGAACCATGAAATAAGATTGGTTCCCAAATAGAAGCATCCACCAGAAGTGCTTTTTCTGTCATCTGCACTTCCAGCCCAATCAGCATCACAATACCCAACCAGCATTGAATCTGAACAATGACAGTACATAATCCCATAGTCACTGGTGCCATTTACATATTTCAGAATTCTCTTTACTTGATTCAAGTGACTTATCTTAGGGTTGGCTTGATATCTTGCACAAACACCTACTGCAAAAGTGATGTCAGGTCTGCTTGCTGTTAAATATAGTAAGCTCCCAATCATGCTTCTGTACAGACTTTGATCAACACTGGTGCCAGCTTCATCCTTTGACAGCTTCAAGTGAGTAGGTGCAGGTGTTCTTTTATGGCTGGCATTTTCCATCCCAAACTTCTTGACAATGTTCTTTGCATACTTGCTTTGTGAGAGGAATATGGAGTCTTCCATCTGCTTCACTTGGAGTCCTAGAAAATAAGTCAGCTCTCCAACAAGACTCATCTCAAATTCAGATTGCATCTGTTGGACAAAATGTCGAAGCATCTCATTCGACATCCCTCCAAACACAATGTCATCAACATATATCTGTGCTATCATCAAGTTTTCAGCATCTTGTTTGACAAAGAGAGTCTTGTCAATTCCTCCCTTCCTATACCCTTGCTGAGTAAGGAACTCTGTTAGCCTTTCATACCAAGCTCTTGGAGCTTGCTTCAATCCATAGAGAGCCTTCTTGAGCCTGTATACATGATCTGGATGAGTTGGATCTACAAATCCCTTTGGCTGCTCCACATAGACTTCTTCATTCAGGTATCCATTCAGAAACGCGCTCTTCACATCCATCTGGTACAGCTTGAATTTGAGGATGCAAGCTACACCAAGTAACAATCTGATGGACTCAAGTCTAGCAACAGGGGCGAAAGTTTCATCAAAGTCTACACCTTCAATCTGAGTGTAGCCTTGAGCAACAAGTCTGGCCTTGTTTCTGGTTATAACACCTTCTTCATTGGTTTTGTTCTTGAAGATCCACTTGGTGCCAATCACATTAGTTCCCTCGGGTCTAGGAACTAGCTCCCAAACTTCATTCCTTTTGAATTGCCCCAATTCTTCTTGCATAGCATTGATCCAGAACTCATCAGTCAGTGCCTCTTTCACATTCTTTGGCTCAGTTTTGGAGACAAAGCATGAATTGGAGACAATCTCAATCTCCCTTGATCTTGTAGTGACTCCTCTGTTTGGATCTCCTATAATCAGCTCCTTGGGGTGCATCTTCTGGATTTTAATGGAGGGTCTTTTGTCAGGTTGATTGATGTTTGGTTCGTCTGTAGCAGAATCAGAGTTTTCTGCATTTTCTGCACTTTTAGCTGTGTCTGCATTATCTCCCGATGTTCTGACATCTTCTTCGACATCCTTCTTTCTTGCTGGAGTTAGATCATCAACAACCACATTGATGGATTCCATCACAGTTCTGGTTCTGGAATTGAATACTCTATATGCTCTGCTGTTTGTGGAGTATCCCAAGAATATTCCTGCATCACTTTTTGGATCCATCTTTCTCCTTTGCTCTCTATCTGCCAAAATGTAACATGGACTTCCAAAGATGTGGAAGTGCTTGACAGTTGGCTTCCTCCCTTTCCAGATTTCATACAGTGTGGTTGGAGTCCCTCTTCTAAGTGTGACTCTGTTGTGGATGTAGCATGCTGTGTTCATGGCTTCAGCCCAGAGATTATAGGGAAGTTCTTTGGCATGAAGCATGACCCTAGCAGCTTCTTGCAAAGTCCTGTTTTTCCTTTCAACTATGCCATTTTGTTGTGGTGTAATGGCTGCAGAGAACTCATGAGTGATGCCTTCAGATGTGCAAAATTCAGTAAACTTGCTGTTTTCAAACTCTCTGCCATGGTCACTCCTGATTCTCTTGATGACACAGTCTTTTTCTCTTTGAAGTCTTAGACTTAATTCTTTGAATACTTCAAAGGTGTCTGATTTCTCTCTGATAAAGTTGACCCAGGTAAATCTGGAGAAATCATCCACAACAACATAGGCATACCTCTTTCCTCCAAGGCTTTCAACTTGCATAGGCCCCATCAAGTCCATGTGAAGTAGTTCCAGCACCCTGGAAGTGGTCTGATGTTGAGGCTTCTGATGGGACATCTTGACTTGCTTTCCAATCTGACATTCACCACAGATTCTGCCTTCTTCTATTTTCAGATTGGGAATGCCTCTAACAGCACCTTTGTCAATGATTTTCTTCATGCCTCTTAAGTGCAGATGTCCAAATCTTTGATGCCATATTTTGACTTCATCTTCTTTGGAGAATAGACATGTGGAGGAGTAACTGGTTTCTTGAGGTGTCCATAGGTAACAGTTGTCCTTTGATCTGCTGCCCTTCATTAGGACTTCACTCCTCTCATTTGTCACCAAGCATTCTGACTTTGTGAAGTTTACATTGAATCCTTCATCACACAACTGACTGATGCTGATCAAGTTCGCAGTCAGTCCCTTCACCAGCAGTACTTTGTTCAGACTAGGAAGTCCATCATGGACTAGCTTTCCCATTCCAGTGATCTTTCCTTTAGAGCCATCTCCAAATGTCACATAGCTAGTGGAGCAAGGTTCAATGTTCACCAGGAATTCTTTAACTCCTGTCATGTGTCTGGAACAGCCGCTATCTAGGTACCAATCTTCCTTAGCTGATGCTCTAAGTGAAGTATGAACAACAAGACTAACAGTCTTGTGTTTTGGAACCCACATCATCTTCCTTCCGCTGCTGCTACCTTGAGTTCCATGATGTGGATGGCCATGTAAATGATAGCAAAAGGGCTTTATGTGACCATACTTGCCACAGTAGTGACACCTCCACTTCATTCTTTTGCTCTTTTTCTGCTGCGTTCCATGATGTCGAGACCGATGTTGTGACATCGTGGCTCCAGTGCTGTTTTTGGCAGGAACAAATTCTGTCATGGTCGTTCTGCCAGCAGATTTATGATTAAATCCAAGTCCTCTCTGGTTTCCAACATTCTTCCCAAGCTGTAGCACCTCATCAAGCAAATCTGAGCCTTTATTCAGCATCTTTATTGATTTTGTCATGTTTTCCAGTTTAGAGTTCAGAAAACCAATTTCTCCTTTAAGTTCAGAGATTTCCTCTTCATGTGCCTCCTTCTCAGCCTCCAGATTTGCAATGACCTTCTTTAGTTGTGCTTCTTGCTGAAGAATCTTCTCACTTTTGATGCATAGTTCTCTATAGGATATAGCAAGCTCATCAAAAGTGATTTCACTATCTGTATCACTTGAATCTTCAGCAGATTCAAATCTCCCAGTGAGTGCATTCACATCTCTGTCAGAATCACTTTCTTGTTCACTCTCTGTATCATCAGACCGACATACAGAAAGTCCTTTCCTCTGCTTCTTGAGATGAGTGGGACATTCAGCTTTGATGTGTCCATAGCCTTCACACCCATGGCATTGAATTCCTTTGTTGTGACTGGGCTTTTCATCTGACCTTCTCTGGTATTCACTACCTTTCCTGATGTCGAAAGGGATGTTCCGGACATGTGGTTTCTGCCTCCTATCCATTCTGTTCAACACTTTGTTGAACTGTTTTCCAAGGAGCACAACTGCATTAGTCAGACCTTCATCAGTATCCAGGTCATACTCATCTTCTTCTCCTTCATCATTGGACACGAACGCCAGGTTCTTGCTCTTCTTTTCAGTCCTATCCGAGAGTCCTAGCTCAAAGGTTTGAAGGGAACCAATGAGTTCATCTACTCTCATGTTGCAAATGTCTTGGGCCTCCTCTATTGCAGTGACTTTCATGTCAAATCTCTTAGGCAAAGATCTGAGGATCTTTCTCACCAGCTTTTCATCTGTCATCCTTTCTCCCAAGGCAGTGCAAGCATTGGCGATTTCAAGAATGTTCATGTGGAAGTCATGAATACACTCTTCCTCCTTCATCTTCAGATTTTCGAATTTTGTAGCCAATAGTTGCAATCTGGACATCTTCACTTTGGAGGTTCCTTCATGAGTGGTTTTCAGTATCTCCCATGCATCCTTGGCCACAGTGCATGTGTTGATCAGTCTGAAGATATTCTTGTCAACTCCATTGAATAGAGCATTCAAGGCTTTGGAGTTTCCAAGTGCCAATTCGTCTTCTTCTTTTGTCCAGTCTTCTTCTGGCTTCAATCCATCAGTGGGCTTTCCTTCTGTGTCCAGCATCTTGGGATGTTCCCAGCCTTTGATGACAGCTTTCCAGGTTCTGCTATCCAGTGATTTGAGGAAGGCCACCATCCTTGCTTTCCAGTATTCATAGTTGGTTCCATCCAGAATTGGTGGTCTGTTCACTGGTCCTCCTTCTTTCTCCATGTTCATCAGAATTTATCTCCCTAGATCTCACTCAGTGATTTCGAGTGCCTGCTCTGATACCAATTGAAATTCTGATACCAATGACAGATGTCGTACCGGATGTCACGACATCACGCTTCAGAACATGCAGATTATATTTGACAGTATGAACAGATTAAACAAGTAAATAACACAAGAGAATTGTTAACCCAGTTCGGTGCAACGTCACCTATATCTGGGGGCTACCAAGCCAGGGAGGAAATCCACTAAAATAGTGTTAGTTCGAAGATCTAACAGCCACTGTTTACAACCTTCTCACCTAACCACTACCCGTGCAACCTCTACCTAAGAGCCACTCTTAGATATGAGAACCCCTCTCACTCCCTCTCAATCACTCTCCCGTGTTTACAATTAAATCAAATACACACCAGAGATTGCTCTCTGAACAATAGAGATCAACTCTACACACTCAGGTCCAACACTTGATGTTAGGGTAACATCAAGGTGGCTCACAAAACACTCAAGTCCCAAAACTCACAAAATAACTCTTCAATCCCGGACTTGGTGGAAAACTCGTGCAGCCTTCATGTTTATATAGCAGTGTGCGTATCTGGGCTGCAACAACTTGCGCTGGATGAGATCTATCATTTTCCTGAAAATCTGCACTTAAAGATCTAAGAGATAAAGCTTGATCTTTTAGTTTTTTATCTTTAATCTTTAATCCCTGAACGAACTATTCAAGTTTGTAATTCGAACTTTAATTATCTTTTAATTCGTTCCTAAAGATAGATCGCCAAATCTGTTGCTAACTTCACATTAATCTGTTAAAGATATAACAGATTTATGTGTCCAGTATTTTCGGGCAAGATGTCCTGGACATCGTATCCGACATCGTGGATCCTGCAGCTTCAATTCTTCATTTGACATTTTATCTTGCCTTGTGCATTGTGCAGCCCAATCTGATTCCTTGACATAACGTTGGACATCATGTGCAGCAACTCCAGCTTTTCTTCATTGTCTAAGTGCTTATGTTTTAACAAAATTTTAGCCAATCTTTTAAAACTCAGTAAAGCTAAGCACTAACAAAACGTACTAAAAGCAACAAAGAGTTTATATACACAAGAACATAAAACAAATAAAGGGAAACCAACAAAGGAGAAAGTCATGATAAAACATCGCACAAGATTAAATGGTCTAACTTTCGAAGAATAGTCCCCAGTGGAGTCGCCAACTGTCGCAACCTACCCTTCTGCGGGAGGGTGACGCATGACTCGCGGGTGCGTGTTCCAAGAAAGGAATACGCGCGGAGTTGCCACCAACGTTTATTTGAGGAAAACGTCGAAAAAACCGGAAAAGACGTGATCTACGAACTTTAAGTGAATGGTTCGGGAGTTTTATTTACGCACAGGGAAGGTATTAGCACCCCACGCGTCTGTCACAAGAGACGACAGCCTTTAATTAAATGTGCAAACATGACTTCAATTTTTATGTTCCCTTTTACGTCTTTATTTCTTTTTGTACTTTTTATACTTTTTATCTTTTTGCGGTCGACGAGGGGGTTTCCCTTGCTCCTACGTATTCCTTAATTGTGATAAGGAAATCAGACCTACGTAGTTCTTTGTGAACAAAGTGTTTGGTTAAGTTGTCTTTATCCTTTTTGCAAGACATGTTTTTATTGAATGAAAGGTCATTTAAGGCGTTGGACCGTTAAACAAACTTTCGATTCTTTTGAAAAAGAGAGAAAACATTAAGGCATTGGACCATTTAATGTTCTCTTTATTTTTGAAAGAGGTAATAAAGCTACATGTTGATTTTAGCCCTTAGTTTCACTTTGGTTATTTATCGATTCAATTAAGAAAGAGAAATCCCAAAGGAAAATGTCCGATTTATTTTTTTTGATTTATTTTACTAAAAGATATTTTTTATTATTATATTATTATTTTACCTCTTTTTGGTTTCCAACGTGGTTACGGCATGACCGAACGGTCGGATTTCTTTTTAACAGAAACTAACGGATATTATAATTCAAACGATCGGTGGAAATTTATTTTATATTTTGATTAGGCGAGAAAATAACTTAAGCAAATGACTAGAGCACGTTAAAAGGGGTACGGAAAGTAAATGAAACGAGAATAAATGTACACAAAATAAATGGGGGCCACCACGGGTAGAATTGAAAAGCTCGATTTGGAAACTTACCCGTTGAAGAACGAAGAACAGATGAAGAACGGTGAATAACGGAGGAAAACCTTCACGGATTTGCTTACGGAAACATCTCTGAAGCGTTACGGAAGCACCTCGGCTTGGATTTTCTTCACGGAAACAATTTTTTTCACCCAAAAAGCTGAAATACATCACAGGGGGATCCAGGACCCTTAGAACAGCCCCCTTCAGCCTATTTATAGGAAAAAGGGGGAGGAGGTTGCCGCCCAGCTCTCCCAAGCGAGCTGGGTTGCTTCCATCAAAAATTCATTCTGGAAGACCCAATTCAAAATTTCGAAATTGTTATTTGCACCCCCCCCCCCAATTTTGATAAGTTCACCCACCTTCTTTCGTAATTTACGGAAAAGTTACGGAAGCCTTATGGAAGCATATAGGACTTGATTTTCTTCTTTTTTTCTCTTCCCTCTCACCCGTATTAAGTGAAATATTCTTATTTAGGGTTATGGGAATTTTACGGAAGCATTACGGGAGTCCCGGAAGCCCCGGAATCCAATTTTTTAACAAAACGGGGGAGGTCGTTGCCACCTAGCTCGCCCAGGCGAGCTAGGTTGCTTCCACCTTAAGCAAGAAATTGCCCAGAAACTTCTAGAAGGACCCAGATTCGAAAATTACTATTTGCACCCCCCATTTTACTAAATACACCCCCTTTGCCCTTTTTTGCTGATTCTTTTTCCGTAACGTTACGAAATTTTATGAATTTCGTAATGACACTTATTTTCTTTCCTTAAGGTTACGGAACCTTGCGGATTACATAATCATCCCCTTTTTGACTTACGGAATGTTACGTAACCTCACGAATTGTGCAATGATGCTTCCTTTTGAGTTCCGGCATGTCACGGAACTTCACGAATTGCCTAACGATGGATGCCAAGTACCTCAAAATGGTCAAATGAAAGTTGCATGCCACCAAGCAAAGGTCCCCGGACGAAATTAGGGTATGACAGTTGCCCCTCTTTACTTGTCTTTTATTGGAGATAAAAGGGAAGTAAAGATAAGACACTAATTTCGTTCGAGCGAAACACCTTTCGGCCAGTGAACCTTCCTGCCAGCGGAACCTGCAAAAATTTAAAAATGATCAGTACCGACACATCATCCCGATACTGTCGAACTTGTTCCTCTTGGTTGATACAAAACGTAGAATGACCATAATTTGTCTCTGCATTTGCTGGACACGATCGAGCCTGGGTGGCGAAAAGGTGTGCGGAATGACAAAGGGCGCAGAATTTGTCTCTGCGCGTTTATCACCCAACTTGCGAAATCTGAATGATAAAGGGCACAGAATCTATTTCTACGCATTTACCCACTCAGCTTGTTGTTCTTGAATGATAAAGGGTGCAGAATATGTATCTGCACGTTTATCCACTCAGCTTGTTGTTCCTGAATGATAAAGGGCATGGAATATGTATCTGTACATTTACCCACTCAGCTTGCTATTCCTGAATGATAAAGGGCGCAGAATATGTATCTGCACGTTTACCCACTCAGCTTGATATCATGCTTTGAGTCTTAGAGATAGCAAAAGAAAGTTTATACGGATAACCACTCGGGTATCTGTGCCCGTCAGCGTGACTTAAATGTCAGTATGACAGATCTTGTGAGCGCGGAAGATGACGTAAATCTCCGCGTGTCAACAGGCTTGTTGGGCCGCGATTGACGAAGGGTGCAGAAGACGACGTTAGTCTCTGCATGCTATCAGGATTTCTGTCTTACAGATAGCAAAAGAATGTTTATACGGATAACCACTCGGGTATTTCCGCCCGTCAGCGTGACTCAAATGTCAGTATGACAGATCTTGTGAGCGCGGAAGATGAGATAAATCTCCGCATGTCAACGGGCTTGTTGGGCCGCGATTGACGAAGGATGCAGAAGACGACGTTAGTCTCTGCATGCTATCAGGCTTTCTGTCTTACAGATAGCAAAAGAATGTTTATACGGATAACCACTCAGGTATTTTCGCTCGTCAATGTGACTCAAATGTCAGTATGACAGATCTTGTGAGCGCGGAAGATGACGTAAATCTCCGCGTGTCAACGGGCTTGTCGGGCCGCGATTGACGAAGGGTGCAGAAGACGATGTTAGTCTCTGCATGCTATCAGGCTTTCTGTCTTACAGATAGCAAAAGAATGTTTATACGGATAACCACTCGGGTATTTCCGCCCATCAGCGTGACTCAAATGTCAGTATGACAGATCTTGTGAGTGCGGAAGATGACGTAAATCTTCGCGTGTCAACGGGCTTGTTGGGCCGCGATTGACGAAGGGTGCAGAAGACGATGTTAGTCTCTGCATGCTATCAGGCTTTCTGTCTTACAGATAGCAAAAGAAAGTTTTGAAAGTGCGGACTACAACTTGGGTATCCCCGCATGTCACGTGACTCTAGTGTCAGTATGACAGATCTTGTGGGGCGGCTAACAAAAGCGAGGCTCTTGCTCCTACGTATCCTTAAATGAGGAATTCAGACCTACGTAGTTTTGGATAACTTGTGAGACTAAAAATAGTCTTGGTGTTTTCTTCACTAAAATGTGAACATGCTTTAGTAAAGAGACAAATATTCCCAATGATTAGAGCAACATATGCTTTTTGGGAGAAAAACAATGTGTCTACCGGGGAAGGAGAGTACGCTGATGAAATCCTCCCATAACCTCAAATGAGATTTTGGATGTTAGCATTTCGTTTCTAAATGACCATTTAGAGGAAACACTGGGTTCAACAAAAATAGAAGAAAATCACTCAAAGTGTATCAATCTCACACAGGTAAGTGTTTCATCCTAATTTCGAACCATAGATATGTCATGACTTGACTTTGCAAATCATTTCCTATCAAATCAAAGATTACATGCGCGATCATGGATCAATAGGACTTTTCTTGGGAATTGGGTTCTTTTGGTGGGAAATTTGGCTCTAAGTTTTCTGGCCTTTTTCTTTTCTGTTTTTGTTTTACGCGAGGCGAACAAGTCACCGACGCACAAGATTTTGGTTGGCAATCTAAGGGAGAAGACCACTTTAGGTCGTGGTTTCCTTTCCTTCTTTTTGTTTATTTGGTGACAATTCTGTATTGTTCAGATATCGCCTAATCCAACGACCTTTCTGCACATCTCCTTTGTTTTCCTTCGATCCTTGATCGGGAATTTTCTTTCCTTCCTTTTCTTTCTCCCACTCTTTGATTTGGGAATTTTCCTTCTTTTCTTTTTTGCTTTCTCCCACTCTTTGATTTGGGAATTTTCCTTCTTTTCTTTTTTTTGCTTTCTCCCACTCTTTTTCTTCCAAGGGTAAGGATTGACATTCTCACCCTGGGTCAAAGTTTATGGTAAGTTAGGATTTTTGGCTCAAGGCTTGTAAAATGGCTAGACATGACACATGTCAGGGTTTGGTTTGGTTCAAGGATAAAAGGGATGCCCCACATTATTTCCATGACACAAATGCAAAAATGATGATTTGGAAATTTTATGCAAAACTGGTCATGCATGCACCTATGTGGACACTCAAGTGTCAAATTTTTATGGTCATGTGATGCTAGGGCTCAGGATTCATTTCCTCTATTTTAGTCAACCCAGTATTTCCAAAATATGTTCTTTTATCAATTTGTGCATTCATTCGAGTCTATCTTGGGTGTTCGGAAAAACTTTCACAGCATTTACCCTTCAAATGTGTACACACATTTTTTTTTCAAAAATTGGTTATGATCAGTGAATTTTTTCAAAGAAAAGCTGGAAGATATCTCTTTTCAAAAGCATGTTGGTTTTTTAGCTAGACAACTTATTATTCTTTTTTCTCCTTTTTTTTATCATTATCATTTGTTTATTTCTTTTTCTTGTTTGTTTTTTTTTTCTTCTTTTTTTTTCATGAGGTATTTTGCTACCTAAACATGTGTATATTTTTGTGAGGTATTTTTGCTATATACATGCATATCCAAGGTATCTTGCTACCTAAACATACATATATATATTTTGTGAGGTATTTTTGCTATATACATGCATATCCAAGGTATCTTTCTACCTAAACATACATATATATATTTTGTGAAGTAATTTTTGTTTACATACATGCATATCTAAGGTATCTTTCTACCTAAACATACATATATATATATTGTGAAGTATTTTTTGTTACATACATGCATATCGAAGGTAACTTTCTACCTAAACATACATATATATATTTTGTGAAGTGTTTTTTTGTTTACATACATGCATATCTAAGGTATCTTTCTACCTAAACATACATATATATATTTTGTGAAGTATTTTTTTGTTACATACATGCATATCTAAGGTATCTTTCTACCTAAACATACATATATATATTTTGTGAAGTATTTTTTTGTTTACATACATGCATATCTAAGGTATCTTTCTACCTAAACATGCATATATATATTTTGTGAGGTATGACTACCTTTCAAGCTTGTGCTTGATTTATTTAAATTCCTAGGATCATGAGCAACTAGGTGTGTCCTACTATGACTTGAGAAACAAAAGGTGATCAAATAAAAAGCAAAAATTTAAAAGTTACTAGGTTGCCTCCTAGTAGCGCTTCTTTAACGTCTCGAGCTGGACGCCTTACGACTTGTCGGTCACGGACCTAATACTTTACTTACCTTTGGCTTTGGATTTGGTCGCCTATTGGTCGGCCACGTGCCATAGGCAACACTCTAACCTTTTTGTGGATGAGCTTAGGTGAACTCTAGAGGTGGTGGCGGTGCGTCTGTTGCCCGCTACCGGCCCTCCCCAGGCTGTTGTGGTGTTTCGCCTTGCGCCTGCCTAGGGGCGCAGTACTTCTTGATGAAAGCCCGGTTAATAGGGGGCCTGATGAACTTGCTGGGGGCAACGGGCACTCTGTAGAACTAATAGAGGCCCGTAATTAGAGCTGGCAACTCTAATACCCTGTTGGCCTTCTTCGGGTCCATTGGGTGTCTTGCGGGCACGATCCCTGCAAACAATAGATGACATTAGAAATCAGTTGGGGGAGGTGCGTACTTACCTATGTCACGATGGCATGACTTTGCCGGGGGGTACGGGCACCCTGTAGGACTGATAGAGGCCCGTAACCAGAGCTGGAAACCCCAGGGCCTTGTTTGATTTCTCCAGGTCCACTGGGTGTCTTGTAGTCGCGATCCCTGCAAATAGTAGATGGCATTAGAAATTAGTTGGAAATAATGCATACCTACCTATGTCGGGACGGCACAGACCAACTGATACTTCCGCAGGGGGAGATCGGCATTACGGTCGCTGGGCAGAACGTTGCTAAGTAGCAACGTCATCCATATCTGTGTAAGAGTGGTCATGTTGGTGCACATGATCCACGCTTGTCTCTTTGCAGCGGCACGGGTGAAATCTTGCCCCGGTATGCATAGTAGCTGCGTGATAGCCTCCCTCTCTGGTTGTGCTTGCACAGTTGGTCGCCCTCCAATATTAGGGGGTGGCCCAGAAACTAATAAAAGGGAACTACTGGCCCCTTAGCCGGGAGCGCAAGTCTCGGTTAAGCATTTAAGGTCAGAGGACCTTAAATCCTCTTAAGGCGTAGATATGGAGCCCACTGAAAGTAAGGACGCGTAGCCCCCTCCCCCCCCCCCCCCCTTTTTTTCTATTTTAAAAACATCGACGGGTGAGAACTTTTGATCTGCCCCTATGTTCACTTGAGGCTCATGCATGATGCCCCTCATTGCCCCAGTGTAAGGCTTTGAGGTACCAATTTTTATCTTTTGTCATGACCTTGTAGCTGGGAACCTATTGGGTGAGAACTTCTAATATGCCCCTAGGTTCACTTGAGGCTCATGCACGGTGCCCCTCATAGCCCCAGTGTAGGGCTTTGAGGTACCCATCTTTGTTTTGTTTTCATAACCTTGTAGAAAGGAAGAAAGAATAAAAGCGGTTGATTTTCGCAAAAAGAATTTTTCAAGGACAAGAAATAGTTGAAGGATTTTTTTCAGTTGACGGGTTAAGTCAAATGACTCCTATGTAGAAGCAAGATATTTTGATGTTTTCACGATGCCAAAGGATCAAGTGCTTCTCAAGGTTATTCAAGACAAGAATCCAAGAATCCAAGAAAATCAAGATATATGATCAAGTTGATCTCTAGAATCTTAGGAAGAAGTTTCCAAATCGAAAAAGCAAAAGGTTTGGCCAAATAATTTTATCTAAATCATTTTAAATTGAGGTTTACTCTCTGGTAATTGATTACCAGCAACTGAAAATGTTTATAACAGTTACTAGAAATTCAAAATTTATTATGTGTAATTGATTACACATGGATGGCAATTGATTACTAGCAGTTTATTGAACATTTTAATTCAAATTTTTAAAACCTGTAATCGATTACACAAGTCTTGTAATCGATTACCAGAGGGGATTTTCAGAAAATAATTTCCAAGAGTCACATCTATTCAAATGGTTTATGAACGGCCATCAAAGGTCTATTTATATGTGACTCGGAAACACGAATTTAAAGGGAGTTTTCATTGCCGAAAAAGTTTTATCCTCTCAAAAGATTAAGAGTTTTTCTGAACTGAACTATCTTATCCTCTCAAAAAGATTCCTTGGTCAACCACTTGCATATTCAATAAAGAATTTTGATTGATCTTCATTGTACAATCCATTTCTTTTAAGAGAGACCTCTTCTTCTCTTCTTCTTATTTCTGAAAAGGGATTAAGAGACCGTGGGTCTCTTGTTGTAGAGGATTCCTGAATACAAGGGAAGGGTTGTCCCTGTGTGATTCAGACTTTGTAAAAGGAGTTTTACAAAGAGAGTGGAAAATCTCAAGTGGGCTGCTTGAGGACTGGACGTAGGCACGGGAAGTGGCCGAACCAGTATAAATCAAGTTTGCATTCCTCTCTTCCCTTAAACTTCTTTTATTTATTGCTATTTATCTTTTGCTTTAAAGGAGTTTATTTTGAATTGCCTTTTGAGTAATTCATGTTAAGGGTGCATTGTTAATCCGAAGAGAGTCAAAGTTTAATTGGGGAATAGCCTTCGTATCTTAATTCAACCCCTTTTTTTTCTTAAGGTAACTGAGGCCATTTATTCAACATCCTATTCTTGATAACTCACTTCTCTCTAAAAAGACAAACTTTCCGGAATGATAAAATGAGGTCACATGAACGTCTTGAAAACACAGTCAATCAAATGCTTTTTTTTCTTTTTGAACACTTTCTTTTATTTTTATTTTGAAACTTATTTGTTTTGAACTTTACTCATTGTTTTATGGCACCCCCACCAACGTGCAAGACGAGTAATCTCTAATTGAACGGTCTTGGAAGTCCAAACTCAGGAGCGTAGGTCGCTTGAGCAAACAGACCAATGGCTTCCACCCACATTCCGATGAAAGTTGAATAAGCAAAGATGCGTTTATGAGAGGATGAAGGACAAAGAGATCAAATTTATCCATGTATTTAGCATTGTAACTGTGGTTTACAATAATGGTATAAACTTGAAAATCCTGATGAGTCATTAGAGACATCTAACAACAGCTTTCAAAATTTCCCCATGTGTGGTGTCGTTTGCCAATGTTAGGATTCACAAGCGATCCTCCTTAAATTTCAGCCAGCCCGCATCAATTAGACTTTGCACCTTACGCTTCGAGGTCATATAGCGCTCAATGGAATGTCCCGGAATTCCTGCATGATATGCACATGTTGAGTTTGAGTCGTATCCTCGGAGAAATGGAAGTTGAGGAACCTTGGTTGGTTATGGCTACCATTGCAGTATCAAGTAGATAATAGAGCAAGTTAGCATATGACACCGGAATTTGGGGTGAATCCTACGGGCTTTTCGCTGCAAAATTTATTTCTTGGTTCGTGTTTTGGTTTGTGCTAAAGGTGGTGTTTAGCATTGGTTGTGGTAGGTGGGATTTGTGGTTGATTTAGGGATGGCCTTTGTGGATAACTGGGTGGTGGGTAAGGAGAGGGTTTGTTATTGGCTGAGTAATGACATTGTTGGATTGGTGGGAAACTTGGCCATGTAGGAACGACAGTCGCAACATGGGTTTCTCCTTCATTCTCACCCTCTTCATCTGCCCCAGTTTTCTCATTCGTCCAAGCAGGATGATTAAATTTGCCTCTTTTCAGACCCACTTCGATCTTTTTGCTGGCGAAGACCAAATATGTAAAACTTGAAGGTGTGTAACCCACCATTTTTCATAGTAGAACACCGGTCACGTGTCTACTATCATTGTGATAATCTCTTTCTCTGTTATTGGGGGTGCTACTTGAGTTGCCAAGTCTCTCCATCTTTGGGCATATTCTTTGAAAGATTCGTGCCCCATTTTTGCACATGTTCTGTAGTTGCATCCTATCCGGAGCCATATCAGAATTGTACTGACACTGCCTAATGAAGGCAACCATTAGGTCCTTCCAAGAATGGACTCAGGAAGGTTCCTAAGTTAGTATACCAGGTGACAGTTGTCCTAGTAAGACTTTCTTAGGAAAAATGTATCAGCAGTTTCTCATCTTTTGCGTATGCCCCCATCTTCCGACAATACATCTTTAGATGGTTCTTGGACCAAGTAGTCCCCTTGTACTTGTCAAAGTCCGGCACCTTGAACTTGGGAATGACCATGTTTGGGTATTAGGAACAACTATTCTAGGTTAGCAAAGGCATAATCTTCACCTCCTTCAATGGCCCTGAGCCTTTCCTTTAGATGATCCACCTTTCCCTTTTTAGGCATAGCAGGAGAGGCTCTTCCCACCGCAAAATGCAAGGGTTGTGGTTGTGGGCGAAACTGAGGGCCCTCCAAAGTGTTTGGCATGGGTATACCACCAACTGCTTGCCCTTCAGTGGCATATCCGAGGCAAGGCTCGAAGTCAGCTAGATTGTGGTGGGGAATTTCATGTGCCTCCCTCATGGGTTGAGAGACATTTCAATGAGTATGGGAGCGGAGTTATTGACATCCTCATTGGGAATGTATGCCACATTGGGTGGTGTATAGTTGGGAGGCCAAGCATTCTTGTTTTGAATTTGTGCATAATGGGGGGGCCACCCGTACTTCCCAAATCTTTGTCTACCATATCTGAGGTTGGATGATTCATTTGGTTAAGGCCAGATGGGGGCATCGGGTTCACCTTAACAATAGCGCTGATAGCGGCAACTGTAACCGCATTGGCTTCCATTATCTTCTTCATGCTCATCATGGCCTCCATCATTGTGGCCATTTGCTCTTTCATGGCCTCCATGTCAGCCTTCAT